>NC_056733.1:781279190-781406690 GCF_019279795.1 Protopterus annectens | reverse complement strand
AGTAATGTATCCCAAAATAGAATTATTTTCTAATTAAATGTTAACTGGCAGTCTGTCTGATGCATGTTCTGGCAGTCTGTCTGAAGCATGTTCATGGTATGCCAGTGTGAGTGGCAATAACAGGGGAGTATGAATGTACACTGGAAGAATAATGCTGGGCAGGCAGACCAGAGTGTTGTATATAAATGGCATGTGTAAGTCTATGAACATGGCAGTGCATGAACGTAAATGCTCAGGTATGAAGTACACTGTCACACTCAGGATGGTGATGGAAAATCCACCATCAGGTCAGTTATCATTTCCACACCATCAGTGTCAGTCCCTGGAGATAGGACGGATAGTAGAATGCATAGTAGAACAAGCCAGCTTGAGCTGACAAGGCAAGTGTTACAGTGAGCATACAAAAGGTTTATGCAGTGGTTAAACTACATAGCAGCAATGCAAAAATGGACATCAGAGTAAGAATTTAAGAAAATGTGCCGCTATAAAATCAGTGATATATGTACCCTTGCATTTGGACATTCTTGGAGGTGCCTTCAGCAGACTGCTGTTTCTTCTCTATTTTACCAGAAACTGAAAAGCAGAAATGAATAAGAGTGATACCCGTGTCTCACAGGTCCTGCATATGCATGAACAGTTATTCCTAAATAATCACAAGTAGCTCCCAGTCCATACTCTGCTTTACTAACTCTAACCTTCTATTCCCATTGGCTAAGAAGGGCACGATGGTGCCTACTCTGGTCAGTGTATCTTTTCCAGCAGAGCTTACCCATGTGGGTAATACCTATGGCATCACTACACCCTGGTAAGGCAATTCCATATATTTACTTTGCACTGGAGACCCTCATAAGAGTCGCCTAGCAGGTAATTTTGGTGGTTCCTGTGGAGGAGATAAAAAAATGTCTCTTTTCTGCATCATGTGGGAGCCCTTCCATGCTCAGAGCTCTCAAAAATTATGCCCAATTCTGAGGTAGTAATCTTGGTGAAAATGGTAGCAGATTCACAGAGCACACTTTGCAGTATTATATGACATGCATTGACAGGCAGCAGGATATTATGAAGGAGCCCAATGCCACCAAATAACCATGTAGTACTGACTGGCACAGCAGATTGGTATTAGGGAATTAAAGATATGCTGGCCTAAATGTATGCACCCTATACAACCCCCATCCTTGTTCATGGTTGGACTATAATGCTCCTTTTGGCTACGAGACTAATTATTAAACCAGCAACCCCATAGGGGTCACAGACCTGCCCACACATGTACTTTGCTCTTCACAGTCATTTATGCATCTACATCGTCAAGCATGACTTTCATTGTACAGTCCAGGGCTGGAACACATTGTTTTAAATGTATAGCTCAGAGACATCTGTCCTAAATTGCCACATTAACATAACTGCATCACTATGAACTATCACACTCTGGAAATTTGCTGGAAAAAAGTGAAACTAGTAATGGATGCTAAAAGTTTTCTCAGGACAGGGAAGATGAGTCTACAGCTGCTTTGGTGAGGGTACGAGAAACAGTGGTATGTGTGGACAATGTGTGCATAATATCAGTAGTACTCTTTTTTTGTTGTTGTTGGGGGGTAGTTGCTCTGCATCTACTTGCTGACAGGAGGCGGGGGATACAGGAGAGTGTGACAGGATCTCTGCAGTACATTATCACAGTGATTTCTAAATTACAGAAGGGTATAAAGTGTGATGAGGTAAGGGTATACTGGCCAAATGCAGGTGTGGGGATTGATCTAGTGTTTTTTGGGCAGGATCTATGACCATCTGTTCTCAGCTGTCTCAGAAGTACCAGGGAGGGTTGCAACAGTCGACGCCTGGGATGCCTGGGATTGGAGTTGAGGTACAGCTGCAGCAGCCCACATATGTTGTGGCTGTAGGGCTGTGTGTGGTGCAGTGTAACCACTGTTATGCAGCAGTGACAGACAAGCTTATGGTACAATGCATACTGTCTGTGTATCATCTATGAAATGTAGCGGACAATGTAAGGTGGGAACAGAACACAGGCTAACAGAAACTGGGATAGTATAAATATGTTGGGATGTGATGGCCATGCTTTATTGGCCACAGTTCTGCATAGCTTGTTAACAGGGCACATGCCACAATGTGTTCTGTCCTCTTGCTGCCCTACTGAAACACTATGGGGATTATTCCTGTGATAGTCCCTGTGGTATGGTTGGGGTTGCAACTAATGGTGGTTCAGCTGCCATATAGGTGTGTTCATACCAGAGCAGGTGCTACATATTGAAATGTTTACTCACTGACCATAAGTCTGTGCCCACATTTGCAGACTGTGACATGATGCCAAAGGAAATAAATCACCTAGACACATTTTTCCAAGCAGAGACAGAAGTGCTATTGCAAGCCCTCCTTTAGCATGGATGGTGGATACTAGAAATAGATGAAAGTGACCAGATCTTCTGTGACTTTATGTGATGTGTAGCAGAGAAGGACTGAAATGTATAGGGAAGATCTGATGAGTATCTATGGGGAGGGAAAATGTATTTAGAGAAAGTAGAACTGGTGAAGGAGTTCATAAAGAAAAAGAAAGATGAGAGCAATAAGAGTTATCTTAAAACATTTACACTGACAACATTTAGAGAGATTGTTCTGGAGAGTTACTTTGAATATATTAAAGACGGTTTCTAGCACTGGATGACAGGGGATTCAATGCTATAGAAGTAAGATGGTTTCTAGCACTGGATGACAGGGGATTCAATGCTATAGAAGTAAGATGGTTTCTAGTACTGGATGACAGGGGATTCAATGCTATAGAAGTAAGATGGTTTCTAGTACTGGATGATAGGAGATTCAATGCTATAGAAGTAAGATGGTTTCTAACACTGGATGACAGGGGATTCAATGCTATAGAAGTAAGATGGTTTCCAGTACTGGATGACAGGGGATTCAATGCTATAGAAGTAAGATGGTTTCTAGTACTGGATGACAGGGGATTCAATGCTATAGAAGTAAGATGGTTTCCAGTACTGGATGACAGGGGATTCAGTGCTATAGAAGTAAGATGGTTTCTAGTACTGGATGACAGGGGATTCAATGCTATAGAAGTAAGATGGTTTCTAGTACTGGATGACAGGGGATCCAATGCTATAGAAGTAAGATGGTTTCTAGTACTGGATGACAGGGGATTCAATGCTATAGAAGTAAGATAGTTTCTAGTACTGGATGACAGGGGATTCAGTGCTATAGAAGTAAGATGGTTTCTAGTACTGGATGACAGGGGATTCAGTGCTATAGAAGTAAGATGGTTTCTAGTACTGGATGACAGGGGATTCAATGCTATAGAAGTAAGATGGTTTCTAGTACTGGATGACAGGGGATTCAGTGCTATAGAAGTAAGATGGTTTCTAGTACTGGATGACAGGGGATTCAATGCTATAGAAGTAAGATGGTTTCTAGTACTGGATGACAGGGGATTCAATGCTATAGAAGTAAGATGGTTTCTAGTACTGGATGACAGGGGATTCAATGCTATAGAAGTAAGATGGTTTCTAGTACTGGATGGCAGGGGATTCAATGCTATAGAAGTAAGATGGTTTCTAGTACTGGATGACAGGGGATTCAATGCTATAGAAGTAAGATGGTTTCTAGTACTGGATGACAGGGATTCAATGCTATAGAAGTAAGATGGTTTCTAGTACTGGATGACAGGGGATTCAATGCTATAGAAGTAAGATGGTTTCTAGTACTGGATGATAGGAGATTCAATGCTATAAAAGTAAGATGGTTTCTAGTACTGGATGACAGGGGATTCAATGCTATAGAAGTAAGATGGTTTCTAGTACTGGATGACAGGGGATTCAATGCTATAGAAGTAAGATGGTTTCTAGTACTGGATGACAGGGGATTCAATGCTATAGAAGTAAGATGGTTTCTAGTACTGGATGACAGGGGATTCAATGCTATAGAAGTAAGATGGTTTCTAGTACTGGATGACAGGGAATTCAATGCTATAGAAGTAAGATTGTTTCTAATACTGGATGACAGGGGATTCAATGCTATAGAAGTAAGATGGTTTCTAGTACTGGATGACAGGGGATTCAATGCTATAGAGGTAAGATGGTTTCTAGTACTGGATGACAGGGGATTCAATGCTATAGAAGTAAGATGGTTTCTAGTACTGGATGACAGGGGATTTAATGCTATAGAAGTAAGATGGTTTCTAGTACTGGATGACAGGGGATTTAATGCTATAGAAGTAAGATGGTTTCTAGTACTGGATGACATGGAATTCAATGCTATAGAAGTAAGATGGTTTCTAATACTGGATGATAGGGGATTCAATGCTATAGAAGTAAGATGGTTTCTAGTACTGGATGACAGGGGATTCAATGCTATAGAAGTAAGATGGTTTCTAGCACTGGATGACAGGGGATTCAATGCTATAGAAGTAAGGTGATTTCTAATACTGGATGACAGGGGTTTCAATGATATAGAATTAAGATGGTTTCTAGTACTGGATGACAGGGGATTCAATGCTATAGAAGTAAGTTGGTTTCTAGCACTGGATGACAGGAGATTCAGTGCCATAGAAGTAAGATGGTTTCTAGTACTGGATGACAGAGAATTCAATGCTATAGAAGTAAGATGGTTTCTAGTACTGGATGACAGGGAATTCAATGCTATAGAAGTAAGATGGTTTCTAGTACTGGATGATGGGGATTCAATGCTATAGAAGTAAGATGGTTTCTAGTACTGGATGACAGGGGATTCAATGCTATAGAAGTAAGATGGTTTCTAGTACTGGATGATGGGGATTCAATGCTATAGAAGTAAGATGGTTTCTAGTACTGGATGACAGGGGATTCAATGCTATAGAAGTAAGATGGTTTCTAGTACTGGATGACAGGGGATTCAATGCTATAGAAGTAAGATGGTTTCTAGTACTAGATGACACGGGATTCAATGCTATAGAAGAAATTATTTTCTCAGTGGTAGATAAAGAGAGGTTTGAGCAAAATCCATATCCCTGAGTTATTAGATCACAGAGAGTAAGGGAAGCAGTTACAGTCATTACATTTCTAAGTGTGTGTGTGTGTGTGTGTGTGTGTGTGTGTGTGTGTGTGTGTGCAGGGTGGGGTGCAGACATTTAGAAGGAACAGTAATAGAGTGGTATTAGGAAGGTGGATATTTGGCCAGTGGAGAAGGTGCTAGTGGAGATAAAGAAGCCTTTATGGAATCTGGTATTTCAGATATTAATAAAATAATGAATCTTATTTATTTGCTTGTTTTACTTACTTTGTAACTGACTGGTATTTTGGGTTTTTCCTAATTAACCAGTTGTGATGGGCATCTTCCAGTTTAGGGATGTTTATTTTTTTGGAATTAGGTTTTTGAGTTTCTGGGGTCAGATAATCAACATGTAAATGTGTCAGTTGGTTATGGATGTTTTAAACAGAATTGTCAATTTGGAAATGGAAGGTGGAATGACATGATATTTTAAGGATTTATCCTGAGAGACAGAAATACCTAAAGGTTCAGACATATTGACAACAGAAGTGTAGGGTGAGAAAGATGCTGAAGAGTTTTTGTCTCTCCTGTTTGGCATTTACTTTTTGAATTAAAAGCCAGTGCCAAAGAGCTCTGGCTGACTAAGTCTGTGGATGACTGCAAGCTAGGCGCGGTCTCTGAATCCACAAGTAACTTAGCCATTCTGCAGGTAAGTTTGTCCCAAATGAATAACTGGTCCCAAAATCATGGACAGAAAATAAATACCAAAAATGCATTATTGGATCCTTTGGGAAGTCATCTACCATAGGGAACTGCTGTACTGACAGTACACCCCTAAGAGTTGACCCAGTTGTTCAGGATTTTGAAACTTATGCAGACACACTGACCTAACTTTTGACCAACATGTGTCCATTGTTGTAAGAAAGTCCTTCTACATTGCACAGCTTATAAACAAAGGGAGTATGTCTAGATTGAGGGATGTCATTGCCCTCCTTTACACAGCTCTCATTGGGCCAGTCATTGAATATAAAGTCCCTTTTGGGATATGTGTCCTTCTTCTCATAGATACCTTACTTAAAGGAGACATGGTCTAAGCAGCTTGTCCTGCATAGATACTATGCTCAGTATCTTACAGACTGCTAAGAGGTGACCTCTGTCTGGCATACAAGACATTCTCTGATGCAATACTGATGGAATTACTGCATGTCATCAAGTCAAATGACATCAGAATGCTCTGTCTAGGGATATAAACCTATTCTGCAACATCAGTAGAATGGTTTGCAAGGATAGGTATGTCTGTCAGAGGATACCTCTGCTCTGGAACAGACTCCCCATTCATATAAAACAAAGTTCATCCCTGTCCATATTCAAGTGCAGCTTATATCTATGGATGGGAAACAGAAAATTTATCCCAGGACTGCCCTACTAATAATGGACAAAGGCAGCTGCTAAATGCTTTATTCCATGCACGGGTACCCTCAAAGTATCTATGGCATCCCAGTTATTCTCATTAGGATTAATATATAATTATCAACCATTGGATAGGTAAAGGCAATCTATAGTTAGATGGGATAGGCTAATTAGAGCACAAAAAAGGGAAATTAGCTAGGCTAGGCTTTAGATGTTACTTACCCATGAACTTATAAACCTATGAGTTCCACTGACCATTGAATTTGTTTTGCTGAAAAGAACATTCCATTAAATTTGTTAGGGAAAACCAAGAACAAGTGTTAGTGTAGTTCTTTGAGAAGAGTTTGTAATTCAGAGGTGGAAAATGAGGCTTTCAGAAGTAGAGGATCATCATTGTAAAGGACATATTCTAACATAAATCAGCAGGAATGGTCTTAATGAAGGCTGTCTACATTCGTCTTTTTTGAGACTGACTTTTTTGGTCAATATAAATCTCATACAGATGTATTGTGACAGCAGTCTCAATATCAACGAGTTTTCATGTTTCTTCACTACTGTGATACCACGGAGCTGGTATATATAAGTTCAGAGGGTGAAATGGTTTGCCCAACACCCCGTGAGGAAAAAAAACGCTTTTTTTAAGTTTTGATTTTTCATTAAGAAAAATAGATGAGATGTAATATGAAAACAAAAGCGTTCAGTTTAACGTAGAGCAAATGTTAATGAATATGATGAAAAGTACGGGCTGAGGAATTTTGCCTTTGATAACATCAGTTTGAAAAATTGCAGCAGTGAAGAGGGTTTGAGAATAGTACAAAGAAAGGGGTGTTATAAAAGTAGTTACGAAGACAGAGAATTGTGTAAGATAGAAGCCGGTATTTTTAAAATCATGTAGCAGTTATGTGTGGTCTTTTGAGTCAAACAAGGAGAAGGTCACAGTCAACTGCCTGTCACGTGCCAGGATCTGACAAATCACGCATGCACTTAAGTCACTCAACAAGTACTGTTATGACTCTGTCACAGTCCATGTTGGAGTGAATGACTTGAGACATACCTCTCTGGACTGTATGAAGAGAGACATGATGGAATTCTCTGATTATGTGTCCCAGACAGGTATGTCCCTAGCCCTAAGTGGTATCCTATCCCCACCCAGGATGATGCCACAATATAAACAAAAAATGATTGACTTCAACAATTGGCTCAGTTTCTGGTGTCAGTCCAGGGGGATCCAGCATCTGTCAGTCTGGGAGGATATCGTAGACAGACCTTGCTGCTTTGCTAGACATGGTCTGCACCTGTCTCCCCTAGGCTTTTCAGATACTGGCAAAGGGCCTTCCCTCCACATAGTGCCTTTTTTAGGCAATGTCAAAATAACAAATTTTCCAGCATAACAAAATCTAATCGAGACAAACTCAGGGTTGTGCTGCTAAATGATAGGGGTTTAAAAATGAAACTGCACTCTCTAGTAGCACTCCTCACTTTAGAGGATGCTGACATCTGTGCAGTTAACGAGACATAGTTCAAGGCCACTGAGACCACCCTGGCCATGCAAAGCTACAATCCCTTCCATGTTTTCAGACCTCAAAATAAGCGTGAAGGAACCAAAGGTGGAAGTGTATCCATCTTCATTAAAACCAAATACACTTCCAGACTGGTCAAACAGCAAGACTTACTCGAACTACTCCATGTCCAGTTAACTATTGGGAAGTACCATACCACATCGTTGCTTGCTGTAGATCCCCCACCATGAACCAGGATAAGCACACCACCTACATCGATTTACTGGAACTCCTTGCCATACAGCCCAAAACCTTAGTCATGGGAGATTTCAACTATCCTTTCATAGACTGAGAGAAATAAACAAGCAAAAACATGCTTGCCCAGAAATTCCTATACTCTGTTAACACAAATGCTCTGGAACAGATAGTCTGCACCCCAACTAAGGGGCTCTAATGTTCTGAACATAGTATTCACCAGCATCAGTGGCCACTGTACTTCCCCATGTGTAATGCCCTCCCTGTTTAGGTCAGACCACAAATCAGTCTTGTTTTTACTTTAACTGACACCCTCACAGGAACAAAAATTATAAAAAAAATTTACCAAAACTAACTACAGTCTACTAAGCAATTGTATAAAAAGCTTCATGCCACCTGCAATCACAGACATTTATTTATTTACTTATTTATTTAAATTTGTTGACCGGGAGTGTCCTACTGGACGTGGGTCCATTTTCAGCGGAGGCCCAGGGAGAAAAGCTCCACAGTAAAATAAACAGACAGTAGTTACATTGGATTACATAGTGATTAACAATTTAACATAGAAATTACTTACAACATATTTACAGATGAAGAACATAGTACATCAGTAGACAACTAGAATCTTTATCTGTGAAGTACATAACAGGCATTAACAAATGTAACAATGAGAAGTTCCTGCTGTATAATAAGTACTAGGCTTATGAGCATCTGAGCTTGCTATCATCAAGGTAGTTAATGGAGGTGAAAGAAAGGTAGTAGTTGGATGGGGTGGATGATATTAGAGTGGGAGTTGCAAGGGCATAGCCAGCATGTTTTTAGGTGCGCTTTTAATAAAGTTTTGAAGTTGGTGCATGATGGTATGGAGGTAATTGTGGGTGGGAGTGAGTTCCATAATTTGGCTATGGCGCAAGAGAATAGTGCTTCACCAGCAGAGTTATTGGCTTTAGTGATCTGCAAGTGATTTTGTTGCTGGATCTTAGTGGTCTGGTGGTGCGATAGGGTTGGAGTAGATTCTGGAGGGATGGGACATTTAGTGGATGGTTTACTAGTTTGTGGGCAAGTGAGAGTTGATACCACTGAAGGAGGTGAGGGAGTTCAAGCCAGCCCAGTTCAGCAAGTGAGAGACAGTGGTGACTACGGTAGGATGCCCCTGTGGCGATTTTGTTGTAGCAGGTCTCTAGCTTGTTTAGATCACATTGCCTTAGGTTGGTATATACTGGAGAGGCATAAAGTAGGGTGGAGATAAGGTGGGAATTTGCTATTGAAATCTTTGCTGCTTTGGTGAGAAATTGTTTATTTCTGTATAATGCTCCTAGTTTTTGTGGACTTTTTTATGGTCATGGATATGTGAATGTCAAATTTTAGTTTATTGTCTATTTCCACTCCTAGCAATTTGGTGTGTTCAGTTGGGTATATAGTGGTGTTGTCTTTGCTGTGATGTTAAAGTGAGAGTTGTTTTGAGTATGTTTGGTGGGTTGGAAGATGAGTAGTTTAGTTTTGTTTGGGTTGAGTATTAATTGGGCATTGGATAACCATGTTTCAACAGAGGAAAAGGCTTCCTGTGTGACTTTTTGCAGTTTGGGTAGGGACTGGGCTGAGCAGATGATGGTAGAGTCATCTGCGTATTGGATGAGTGTGTCATGTTTGGTGGCAGAGGCTAGATTATTGGTGTAAACAGAGAAAAGTAGGGGTCCAAGGATGGATCCTTGGGGAACCCCTATGGAGACAGGTAGTTGAGGAGATATGTCATTCTGCCATACAACAGATTGTTGGCGGTCAGACAGGTAACTCTGAAACCAGTTGGTGACTGATTGTGAGAAGGATAGGTTATTGAGGACAGAGATAAGTTGTTTGTGTGGGACCATGTCAAATGCTTTAGATAGGTCTAGGAAAGTAGCAGAGGAGAGATAGCCATTGTTTTTATGCTGAAGGATAGTGTTTGTAAAGGAGAGTAAGGCAGTGGTGGTGCTATGGTTTGGTCGGAAACCATGCTGAGTACTGGAAAGGAGGTTGTTAGTAAGGAGCTAGTGTGAGACCTGAGAGTGTATGCATCTCTCTAGTATTTTGGAGAGTGGAGAGAGAATAGCTATGGGGCGGTAATTGGTTAGTTCTGCAGAGGGTCCGCCTTTGTGGAGAGGAATTATATGTGAGACTTTCCACAATGTGGGAACGTAACTTTCTGACAGAGATCGGTTAATCAAGATGGATACTGGGTAGGCCAGAGCATCAGCTGCGATTTGTAGGTATTCACTTGGGAGGTTGTCTGCTGCTAATTTGGTGGGTTTAAGTTTAGTTAAGAGTTTTTTATGTTGGAGGTAGGTACAGGAGAAAAAGAGAAGGCAGTGGGGAGATTACTAGTTGAAGGTGTGGGTTGGAAGGGAGGGGGGTTGTGTTTTTTAGCTAGTGATAGTATGGTTTGGGTGAAGTGTGTGTTGAATGAGGTAGCAATATTTTCTGAGGAGTGAGGGATGTTAGGAGGAGGGGTACTGACTTTACCTGGGTGGAGGATGCAGTTTATGCAGGACCAGAATTGTTTGGGGCTGTGTTGTGAGGAGTCTAGGGCAGACTGGTAGTATTGGAAGTTGTCCCGTTTTATTAGCTTTTTGACTCTATTGCGTAGTTCTAGGAATTTCTGTCTAGCTGCGGGGGTTTTGGTTTTGCACCAGTGCTCCCAGGCTTTATCCCTGTTTTTCATTTCTGACTTAGTGGTTTTCTGTAGCCATAGGGAGGGTTGTGTTTTGGTTCTGGAAAATCTTATGGGGGCATGGTAATTAAGGATGTTCAGGAAGGTAGTATTAAAAGATTCAACTGCGTCATCTAGACTGAGGTACTTTAAAGCATGCCAGTTACATTCTTTGAGGGATGAGATGAATGTGAGTGGGTTAAAGTTTATTTTTTTACGTATTTGACGATAAATGACAGGTTTAGCTTGGTACAGGTATTTTTTGAGCAGGAATGTTGGGGAGTGATCACTGAGGCTATCTGATAAGCAGCCTGTTATATATGACTGGGGGTTCTTACTGACTAGTATCCAATCCAGGGTAGAGTGCTTGCTGGAGTTTTTATTTATCCTTGTTGGTGACTGGACTAGTTGGATGAAGCCATGAAGGTGTACATGATGGGTTGGATTGTTGCCAGAACAGGATTGCCAGTCAATATTGAAATCACCTAAGATGATAGTTTCTTGGGGGAGATGGTGGGTAGACCAGATGAAGACGTTTTCTAGTGGAGGGATGTTTTGGCCAGGTGGGAAGTAGCATCCAATTATGTTGATGGTTTTGTTTCATTTAATTTTGAGGTTGGTATATATTATTTCTTCATTGCCTATTTGTGGAGCTGATGATTTTAAGATCTGGATGTTTAGATGTTGTTTAAATATTACAGCTACACCACCTCCTTTTTTGTTTAGCCGATCTACTCTTAGTATGCCGTAACCTGTAGGGAGTATTTGCTCACTGGTAATGTGAGGTTTTAGCCAGGTTTCTGTCAGGACGACTATATCTGGGGAGTATAAGTCTATGGTGGCATGGAGTTCATGGACTTTGTTGGATATACTTCTAATATTTAGGCTTAGTAGAAGGAAGTCACTTGGCTTTCTATTGGCTGTAATATGGGAGAAATTGTGGTTTCTAGTCTGATTATGAGGCTTGGGGTTGGAGACGGTAGGGCCAGGGTTGGGGTGGATGTCTCCACTTAGGGCTAGTTTTGATATGCATGAGATTATTAGTTTTCTCAGTTTTTGAATGTGTTTGTTTATAAGGGAAATTTTATGATTGTTCTCTGTGGGTAATAGGTATGGTGGGAAGGTTACTATGTTAAGTTGTAGGGATGCTTTACGTTTGAGTAATATAGTTGGTAGAATATGTGGGGGGTGCATAGGGATGGTTCTTGAGCTGGTGGGAGGGGAGCTGAGTATGGGTGAGACATGGGTGGTGGTGAGTAGTAGTACAGCGGTAGTGGTTGAGTGGGGAATGATGGAGCTTTGGTAGGATGTAAGATATGCAAGGAGAGTGCATGCAGTGAGCAAAGGAAAGGTATGCTTGTACATGTCAGTTGAGGAGGTGTGATAGTAGAGGGAATATGGAGGAGGTAGTGTTGGGTTAGCGCTGTGGTTGGCTATTGGAAAGATGGGAGGGGTTTGAGTGCAATAAAGGTGGGACCACTGGGGGCGGGAGGGAATAGGGGGCAGGGCGGGGAGCGAAGTGGGTAGAGACCCTGTTAGGTTCTTGTATGAGGGGCTGGAAACAATCACAAAGCAAGACAAGTATGTGTTAAGAACAATCACAATTGACCAAGGACTGCTCTGAAACTGTAAGTCTTGTCTTAATTTCTCAAGTGGAAACCAGGATAACCTTGTATCAGTAGACTACTGTGGCATAGTTTAAATAAACAAACACTCAGTATTGATCAGTTATGGATACTATTTGCTAACAGAAGGGAATAAGAGAAAGTGGAAGATGTGTGTGGTGGTGGTGGTGGGGGGGGGCTGCTTACAGCCAAAGCACAGTGCTCTCCAGGGGAAAATGAAGATTGGCTCAAACAGTTAGACACATACTCAAAGTTAACTGTAGCTGTTTGCAGACAGTTCAGACCCGGACTGCACTTTTCTTATAGGAATGTTAAAGGTGGTACCGCAGTTGAATACTTAAGAGTGGTGTTAGGTCTAGACAGTCTAGACATCAATGATCACTATGCAGAAGTGCATGCAAGCGCCCTGTACAAGCACAAGTGACTTCATAAACTCTGCTGTACCTGACCAGATCAAAACCAGGTCTTCCTGTAAAAACAAGCCGCCATGGCAGAATTCAAGTATAAACAGATTATACAACAAGAGGAAGAAACTGTTGTCCAAAAGCAAGAGGAATATCACTGTGCAGAGAAAGAGTTCCCTCTTAAGCCTAAACAAGAAAATCAGAAATTTTGTAAAGTCTTGTAAAGCAAATTATGAAACTAAAATCACCTTCCTAACCAATGATAAACACAAGGCATTCTTTAACTACGTCCGAAGTCTAAAGGGAATGCCCTGCTATGTGCTGAACTGGTTGTAGATGGGATCACTCATACTACACTAGAAGATATCACCAACCTGCTAGCTGACAGATTCAGTGCAAATTTCACCCCCTATCCCCACCTACCATATACCAAAGCATATCTAACACCAGCTCTCTGTCTAGCATCTCTAGAGAACAGATCATCTCTGCACTCACCAAGGCCAAAAATACAGTCTCAAAGGGACCAGATAATATCTCAGGTTGTTTACTAAACTATTTAAAACAAGACTTAGTGGACCCACTTGGCATTCTCTTTAATCATAGCTTGAGAACTGGCTATGTTCCTGCAGAATGAAGAACATTAACAGTAACCTCCCCTGCACAAAGTGGGGGGGGTAAGTCTAGCCTGCATCATCTGCAGGGCCATGGAAATAATTATCATGGACCTTATCAACAAGGACATAGGCAATCTCCAAAAGCTGGACCTAACCCTTCATTAAGGGTAGATCATGCTTATTAAACCTGGTGGACTTCTTTGAGAAAGTCACCAAAGCCATGGATGAAGATAAGACAGTGCACACCTACCTATCACAACCTTGCCAAGGTTTTTGACACAATTCCCCACTCTGGCATCATTGAGAAACTCTCCCAGATAGGAATTAACCCTTATGTTACTAGGTGGGTAGCCAATTGGCTCACCAGCAGAACACACTGTCAAAATTGGTGACTTCATTTCCACCAGTAGACCTGTCACCAGTGGAGTACCACAGGGGTCTGTGATGGGCCCCTTACTGTTTGGCATCTATTTCTCAGAAGTCCAGGCCAAAGTAGACAGCCTTTGACTCACCATGTTTGTTGATGATTGCAAACTGGGAGCAATCAGTGAGTCCTCCAATGATGTCAACATATTACATGAAGGGCTAACACAAATAAATGATTGTTGCCAAAGCTACGGTCTAAAACTAAATGCATAAAAATGCATTATTATTCCATTTGGAAAAAATGGAATTCCCTACAAGTTACAACACTGACAGCACCCCCCTGGGTTCCAACCCAATGGTATGAGACATGGGAACACAGATTGATAGCAATCTGAACTTTGACCACCAAGTTTCCTCAGTGGTAAGAAAAGCATTCTATGTAGCGCACCTCATAAGCAAGGGCATAGCATCCAGGTCAAGGGATAACTCCACTGTATTGACCCTCATGAGACAATTAATAGAGTATGATGCATTCTTTTGCATATACCTCAAAAGACACCTGCAGCAGCTGGAGATACCTCAGAGCTTTCTCACTAAGAAAATACAGGGACACAAAACTATGACTTACATGAACAGGCTGAAAGCCCTGTCACTTTACTCTGTATCTTTCAGGCTGCTGAAGGGTGACTTGTGCTTGGCCTATAGGGAAATCTCCAACCCTGTCCTAATGGAAATGTTGCACATCTGCAAGTCAAATGGCACAAGAGTCACCCGCTCTAGGAATTTCAACCTAAATTGTTACATCTGCTGGAGAAACAGATATGTCTCCCAGAGACTGCTGCTTCTCCGGAACAGACTTCCATTTCACGTAAAACAGAGTTCCTCACTGACCCTATTCAATATATATCTATACCTAGATAATTGGATGGGAGACTACAAATTTGCCTCTGTGGTGGCACCCATCTCCCTCATGGACAGGGATAGCCAGGACTGATTACAGACCCACTCTGTGCATAAATTCATTCTGTGAACTACCCAAAAAGTACAAATGGGGATACGTGGGATTAACATGGCTAGGCTTGTAAAGGCTCTAGGTCCACTAGCTTAGTAACCTCCTATGCACCTATGAATGCTTTTTTGCATCAACAAATATTGTTCCTTTGAAACCTTCTAACTATAGTTTAAGAGCAATGAGATACATTGTTGTTAAGGCATAAAACGTGGCTGGAATCCATGCTAATAATGCCCAGAATGTAGTTATCTTGAATTTATTGTAGGATTTTTTATATAAAATGCTTTTCTATTATTTTAGCAAGAGAGGAACTATGGGATTGGGATTCAGTTGACAATGTTAATACAGCATTTCATTCTAGCAATTTTACTTGAATAGATAAAATATTTAATTGTTGTGCATGCCTTTTTAGGACTGTTTTATCTAATGTGGGTATGAGAATTGCCTTAGTGATCTTCCAAATTAATTGATTCTGCAATCCTAATATTAAGTTAACTTGAATCAGCATTATATTTTGCTTGTCTCATATTCAGCATCTCTCCTCAAAGAAATATGTTGAAACTGCAGAGTATAAACCTTCTTGTTTTAGTCAAATTGAAAATAAAATGGTGACAAAGTAATTTATCTAACATAAAGGATAGATATTTTTGATAGTAAGACCTAAGTAGTATTTTGGTAGTAAGGCCTAAGTTGGAAGTCAGACAAGTATGAGAGGCAAAGATTATGATTGCTCATTTATATTATTTTTTGTGAGACTTTAAAGGTTAACTCTCATCTAAAACATGACCACTTATAGTTCAGCATATGGTGGTTAGCATTGCCTTGAAGTAATGATAGTGTCTGAAATGCAGCCAGAGCTGTATCATGGTCAGGTGGGGCTCTGGGTAGGGTACTGGACTGGGTCCCTCCACAGCCATACCAATATCCCATTACTTGCCTTTCTCTCCTAATTTACCATAAAACAGTATCCAGACCTGTGCATACATTTTTTTTTTACTTTTAAACTGATCACAAAGATATGGATTTAATTTAAAACTGTTATTTCAAATTTCACAACAAAAACATTGACAACCATTTACTAAAGAAAAGAAAAGCCTCACACTGAAAATGGACATAGCATGAGCAACAGTAAACTTCTCCTCCCTTGAAACTCACATTTATTGAAAATGCTTCTGATAACCCATTAAACTATAAGATATGTGCTGAACTCATAGTCAGACAGCATATAGAGAAGCCCTAATTACCGTCTGTTAAATGTGCATGTGTAATGGGACAGTAACTCTGGCTGCAAGTGTTCCTTTTTCAGGCTAGGAACACTGTCAAGTGAAGTGACTTGGTCAGAGTCACACAATGGACACATGAAGGCTGATGGAATCAAACCTTGCACTACAGAAACAACTCAGAGCCTAACTCAATTGCACTAAGTACTCAACAGAATGTTGTAAGCTAGCACAGTGCAGTTCCCCTGACCACCTTATTAGTGCATGCTAATCTTAACTTTAACCCTGCCCCTAAACCTAACATGCAGCTTACCTTAAAAAAGACCTTTTCATACCACTACCACTATTGTGAAAAACATGAAAAGTAAGTGTGTTAGTGTTATTAGTACATTACATAAGGAAATTGTTTCCTTGTACATTGTATTGTGTTTTGCTCAGCTTTGTTGTCACTATAATGAATGGAAAATATGTTTTGTGTGTCATCATGAAACAGTTTGATCATTCATTGTATATATATATATATATATATATATATATATATATATATATATATATATATATGTGTGTGTGTGTGTGTGTGTGTGTGTGTGTGTGTATATATATATATATATATATATATATTTATATATATATATATATATATATATATATATATATATATATATATATATATATATATATATATATATATATATATATGCACACGCACACATGCGCACACACACACACACACACACACAATATATAATTATTGAACGTCTAATGTTTGAAATTAAAAACATTGACTTACAAAAAAAAATTGCATCTTCTTTTGCTGGGGAGGGGGTAAGCTCCCTCACCATTTACACTCTGTGCTAATTTTGTACACCAACTCCAAGACTGCATTTGTGGGAAAAGAGCAAATTTGCCAAAACCTGCTGTACTATGATCTCACTCAAAAAAGCTAGTAAAGCAAGATGACCAAATTTTTATCATCACCTACACGAGCTTTGTCACTATTCGATGTAAAAAAATATCAGTGAAATGAATGGTACCCATATCTGTGTATTATCCATTTTATCTTGCAAATCCTGTAATGCAGTAACTGTAGCATAACATCTACCCCTATCAAACCAAATTGTTATGCCAAAATAGAGAGCCTTCAAGTATTAAATAAGCTAAGTATTATAAATCCTAGTGGGGAATTTAAACTATTCATGCGGGTTTTAGCAGTGTTATAAGTACATGGGAGAACAAGATAAATATTGTATATGGAATACATGGGGGATTACAATCATATGTTTGATCATAGACAAGTTATTACATGATTGGCACATGGATGCCATGAAATTCACCTTAAGAACAGAGGGAGGCAAAGCATGAAAGGTGAATTTTGACATCCACATTGAGAGCACTTAATAACTGAGATATGATCAGCGAAATCATATCACAATTCTTTGTAGTACATGGAGCTATATCGATATAAATTACTATCAGTTACAAAAAAATATAAAAGCATGGAGTGTCTACAGCTTTAAAAGCTGTAAAATAATTAGCTCTGCCACACATACAGCTAACAGTGTTTCTCTCTGAGGAAAAAAAAACAGCTTTATAAGGTGCTAGAAACATTCTGCAATGCTTTTGTATGTGTGCATGTGAGTGTGTATGTCTGCACATGCAAGTGTGTGTGTGTGTGTGTGTGTGTGTGTGTGTGTGTGTGTGTGTGTGTGTGTGTGTGTATGTGTGGGTGGACGCGAACGTGAGTGCGTGAAACAGCTAAGTGTCTACCACCTTTTAATTCCAAAGTTGTCAACAAGCTTTATGTGTATGAATAAACAGATTAAAAAAATAAAGGCCTCAGCAAATTAAGAACTCAGGTCATTGTGTGTGGGAAGTGAAAAAAATAAGCAGATTATTTCATGGCTATTTCCTATTGACATCTTAGATGAAAGTTCAGATTGGCTTTTTCTTTGGTTTTAGGCAAGCTGCAGCAAACCATGGTATTACACACAACTCACTAACTCTTTCCTGTGTCAGTAATACTGCGACTGTCAACACAGTCATGTCACAATACAAAGATTGTCTGCAGTATCACAACATTTTATCACTCAGGTGAAGCAGCAGGTGTCTCATGTAGAGAATAAGGTTAATGCAGCACCAAGTTTTAAACAGGAAAGGTGTATTTAATCCCACTTTAAATCTCCTAATGCAGGTGTTTGATAAAGCCTATCAAAAAGACATTAGACGTGTTATGAAAAAGACATTAGATCTTTGTGATGCTTTTCTAAGAAGTTCAGTAAAAGATACAATCTTTCTAAAGAAGAGAACAATGTATTGAATAGGTTGATCAATGACATGCCAGTACAGGTTATGAAACCTGACAAAAGGGGTGGGATAGTCTTATTTGAGTCTAACTACTATTCAGGTATGATGCTGAACTTATAGTAACATCTATACCCAGGTATCAGAAATTAAGTTTTATGGCTTGCAGGAAAAGCAGTTTTCAGACTGATGACTATTTATCACGGGGTTTAATAAACCCAAAGGATCACACATTTTTGAAGAATTTGCACCCTTTTATCCTGACCAATTTTAGGATACCTAAGGTACATAAAAATGTTTTAAATCCTCCTTTTAGATTGACTGTTTCAGCACAAGGTTCCATGACCAACCATTTGCTGTATATATCGACAGAGCACTAATGCCTGTTTAATGTTACCACCCAAGTACTTAAAGATTCTTGGAACTTTTTGGAGAGACTTGACAGTAATTTATGGGAACAAGATCTAATATTCCTGATCACAGATATTATTGATCTCTTCACTTGTATTTGTCAAGAGATTGGGATGGATATGTTTAGTGAGTCATAGGTTGGTACTAGGCTATCGGCCCTAGGGGCTATAGAAACCTAGCCATAACAATTCCCTGGCTATTTCTTCCTACACTATTTACTTCCCTGGACCCCATCTAGCAGGGCGACTGATGTGATCCCCGGGGTGAATTTCCTTTCTCCCATCCAATCATCAAGGTTCCTTTTGAAGAGGGCCAATGAGGTGCTCTGCTTGACATGTATGGGCAGTCTATTCCAGAGTCTGGGGAGTCTCTGGGTCAGGAACCTATCCCTCCAGCATGTTTTGTTTATTGTGATGACAAGGTTTAGATCCCTGGAGCATGTGGCTCTGAGGGATTGGGATTTCTTTAAGTGTAGCATGTCAAACAGCTCTGGGTTAGAAATGGCCTTGTATGTTAAGCAGAGATTGCCTCAGAGTAGGCGATATGCGACGGAGTATAGCTGGAGTTTTTTAAGGCGGTCAGCATAGGGCATCTGCTTTAGGCCTGTGATTCTTTTAGTGAGGTATTTCTGCGGCCTTTCTAGTTGTTGCAGATGTCTTGAGAGGTACATACCAAATGGGGCGTTGTATTCTATAATGGGTCTAATGAGGGATGAGTACAGTGGGACAATGACCTCCTTTTTTCTGGATGAAAAGCCCTTAGTGATGAGGTGTGCCACATAGAAGGATTTCCTGACTGTTGTGGCGATGTGGTTATTGAAGGTGAGACCACTGTCCACCTGTGTCCCTAAGTCTCTTAGCACACTTTCAGTGTTTAGTGTACTGCCACCTATGTGGTGATTCACGGGTACATGTTTTTTCCCAAAGGGGATAACTATACATTCATTGGCATTGAGCTTGAGCCCATGGCTCTGGCACCAAGCATCTGTTTCTGTAAGGCCCTTTTGTAGAGTATCAACACCATTTGGGGATTCAATAATGGCTCCCAGTTTACAGTCATCTGCGAACTTTGTTAGACAGAGTCCCTTAGTGTTGGCCTGTACTTCAGAGAAGTAGATGCCAAACAAGAGAGGCCCAGGACTGAACCCTGAGGTACTCCACTTGTCATTTTTCTGGAGCTGGATTTGGAGTCAGCTACTTTTACAGTGTGGGTTCTGTCAGTAAGCCAGTTGGCAACCCATCGAGTGATGTAGGGATTAATGCCCAGCTTAGTAAGTTTATCTATGATTCCAGAGTGGGGGATGGTGTCAAAGGCCTTGGCGAGGTCCAGATAGGCTGTGTGGACTGCCTTACCCTCGTCCACGGCTCTATAGACTGATTTGAAGAAGTCAAGCAGGTTCAGGAGACAAGATCGGCCCTTCATGAACCCAAACTGGGTGGGGTCCAGTGTTTTAAGGTTGCCAATGACTTTGTTTATAAGTGTCATGATAATTTGTTCTATGGCCTTGTAGATCAGACTGATGGGGCAGTAGTTCCCGGGATCCAAGGTGGATCACTCCTTGTGAAGTGGGATAACTGTAGCTGTGCGCCACTCAGTGGGCATGAAGCCTGAGGTGAGAGTATGATTAAATATGACACTTAGGTGAGGTGCCAGTTCATTTTGTAGTTCATGTAGTATACAGCCCGGGATGTCATCTGGTCCAATGGATGTTGTATTCTTAGCTTTGGAGAGTGCGTTTTTTTATCTGTGTGGCCATTATTACTGGAATTTGGCAATCTTCTGGTATTGAGATGGGCCATTTAGGGGGTAAGAGGGGGGTAAAGTTGGCACTGAATCGATCTGCCAGGATATTGGCAATATCCTTGGGATCAGTATATTTAATGCCATTCTGTTGTAACTCAGAGCAGATCTGAGCATTGCCATTTAGATTCTTGATGTAGTTATAGAATGCCTTGTGGTTGTCTTTGGAATCTTTGGCAATTTTATTTTCGTAACTAGCTTTGGAGGATTTTATGAGGGATCTCAGCTTCTTACTGAGGCTGGTAAGGGAGTTTTTTTGCATCCTGGGATTTTCCTCTTTTCTGCAACAGTTTCTTCCTTTTGATGAAAAGTTTGTTTATGGCAGGGGACCACCAGATTGGCTTCCTTTTTTTTTTGGAGGAGAGCATCTTGGTTCTATTTGGGATGGCACGATTCATGCATGAGTGAATGTGCTCATACAGTGCCTTAGTGTAGGACTCAGCAGTCGAACTTGCAGTTCCCGTCTGCATGGGTGTCATGAAGTTTGTCGCTTCTAACTTGAGTAGCATGAAGTTGGCTTTGGAGAAGTTTTTTATGGAGGTTTCCTTACTGGGGCTGTGTGGGTGGGATGTGGATGTTAAGGGTGATTAGCTTATTGTCTGATCTGACCAACTAGGGGGTGACATATTTTTCACTTTTAGAACTTTTTTCACTTTTAGAATCTAGTTCTTTGAAGAATAAATAGTAAAACCTGTTAGTTGAATTGATGAGCTTGGCTTTGGACAACAACTTTACATTTTTGAAGGAGAAATGTATAAGTAAATAAAGGGAGCAGCTACTTGCATTCCAGTTTTCACGAATTTGGTTATGTATGGGAAAAAATATATGTTTCATCTGCATTTTTTTAAGTTCTGTAAGATTTACCTTAGATACCTGGAAAAAATATCTATTTTATGTAATGGAACACTAGCTGAAATAGTTTGTTTGTGTCATTCGGCTTTTCCTGGTTAGGGGTCGCCACAACGGGACTCCGGTCCGCTAATGATTGGTAGTGGATTTTTACATACCGGGTTACCAGCCCTGATGTACAACCTTCAATAAAGGCATGTACCATTCACGTATGCCTCCACACAGAAGACACTCTAGCTGAGAATCGAACGGGACAACGTCTTGCTATGAGGCGACAATGCTACCGCAGCACCACCAGCTGAAATAGTAAAATGTATTAATTACATAAATTAAACAATTGATTTTCTAAAGTTTACCTATCAAACTAGTACTTCTACTCTTAATTATTTGGACATGACCGTTACTAAGCTGATGGGTGGCTTTGAATCGAATGTGTATCGAAAACCAACCTTTAGTAATATATATTTAAACTTTAATAGTTTTAATCCTTTTAAGCAAAAGAAAAGTATAATTAAAGGAGAACTCATTCAAGTATTTAGAATAATCTCAAAGGATGAAACATATGAAGTGTAAAAGAAAAAGCTGGAAGGAATGTTTTGGATAGAGGTTGTGTACAGGCACTCGTTAAGATAGTATGGAGGTGACACAGAACAGGGTGACTCAATATAAATCACTTTTGGGTACAAAATAAGTTAAAGACTTTTCTGATAAAAATATAAAAAAATGCTAAAAGCATTAGTAATAAACTGGAAAGAGCATTTGTACTTCAATATAGTTGCAGTTCTAGTGATATTATGAATATTATTAGGGATAACTGGAATATTTTAAGGTTAACAGTGACATTTTGGATATAGTGGGTGAATCTCCACAGTATGTATTTAAAATAGCACCTACTATAAAGGGCTTACTAGAAAAAAAAGATTATTTTTCTACTAAATGTAGTAACCCCTATAAATGTACAAGAAAACGTTGGCAATGTCCTTTTATTCTTGAGAAGGAAACCATCACTTCAAATATTTTAAATAATTCATATATGTTTGTTGTTAACCTCAAAAATGGAAATTGTAGAACCGTAGGGCTGGTTTACATTGCACAGTGTACCACATGTTCAAGTTTTATGTTGGTAAAACTGAGAGTTCTCAGATCTAGAATATATGAACATAATTATGATTCTTTTAAGATGCAATGAACATAATACATTGTATAAGCATAAATTTGAATGTGAACATTTTAAGAAGCTCGAATTTGCTTTTTGAGAACATATGATCAATCAAAGACCCCCAGGAAGGTATGTGGGAAACAGGGCTCGAACATAAAGAGTTATTATGGCAACTGAGATTAAAAGCCTATACCTCCCCCTGAATTAAATGATAATATTTCAGTTAGTTGGGTACTTCAACTTAGAGCTGCAACACTTTGACCAATTTGTTTCTGACATATGGTTCACATTCAGATTTTTTATTATTTTTATGTGTCTTTAAGATTTATTTCCTGTTTTTTTTAATTATGTTTATTATTTCTATTCAGTTATTAATTAATTGTGTGGTATCACCTTAAGTTTTCATTTATATAAAGAGATGATTATACACATGCCGGTTTGTTCTGATGAAGTCCTATTCTTTTCGAATGGTAAGGATGAAAGTGCTTAAGAATTCTGTTTGTGTTTTAATACAATTTTAATTTATTGGCACTTGCCAAGGTTTTTTTTTTTTTTTTTTCCACTGACTGGTGTGGTGGACAGGATTTTATTAATTGTACCACACTGGTTACTGCTTTTGTGTTTATTTGTGTTATGTTATCAGCAACACACACACCATTTTTAAGCTTATCATTTCAAATAGTAATAGTAACAAAAAAAGTAAAAGAGCACAGAGTGTTTCACAGCCTTAAAAGCTGTAGAACAATTAGCTCTGTCACACAGAGAGCTGACAGTGTGTTGCTCTGAGAAACAAACAGTTTTATGAGTGTTTATGCCTGTACATGTGTGTGTGTGTGTGTGTGTGTGTGTGTGTGTGTGTGTGTGTGTGTGTGTGTGTGTGTGTGTGAGAGTGACGGAGACAGCTAAGTGTCTACAACCTTTTAATTCTGAAGATGCCAGCAAGCCTTGTGTGTACACATAAAAAGATCCTGAAAAATAAAGGCCTCAGCCAATTAAGAGCTTACTTACTTTCTGTATAAGTAATACTGTGACTGTCAACACAGTCATGTCACAATACAAAGATTTTCTGCGGTATCACAACATATGATGCTGAAACAGGGTGTGACTGAAACTAGTCATTCGTAATAAGTGCTATACATTTAAATCAATATATATATATATATATATATATATATATATATATATATGTGTGTGTGTGTGTGTGTGTGTACAGATAGATAGATATATAAGCTCTGCAATTCTAACATTTATTTGTGTTATATTTCTCTGAAAATGCCTTCAGCACATGTTCTGACCACTACATGTCTACATATTTTGTATCATTTTTTTAGCAAGAGCAGACCTGAAGTGATCTGACCTTCTGCAGGATGTCTTCCTCAGGAGCTGAGGCAGTGAGGGAAAGCCAACCTATTATCAAAGTTATATCTTGGGAATGATGATTATTATTATTATTATTATTATTATTATTAATCATTGTTTTCAGGAACTTTAAATCAGAGCATTATTATGAGTGCTGTCAAAGCCAGAAAGAATCTTAAATGTGACAGTGTTTGACTTCAAGGTGTTTGTAAAGCTGAATTTTTCAGCACTAGGTTATTTATTAGATAAGACTGCATGGATTTTGTGGTCTCTGACAAACAGATTTAGTTAGCTATTTTTATAACTTTTAAACAGATTATTTAGTATTTATTTTCTGCACTTCATTTTAGTAAAGCACAATATTTTTCTTGCAGTATATTGTGTGAGCTTCTAATCAGATTTCTTATTTATGACTTTTTATTTGTAAGTGCTTCTTGCTGATCATTTGATTAAAATGTTGAAAAATACATTCCATTACATATGCCGACAGCTTGATGCACGTCTATATATAAGTATATGAACATGCCAGTTGACGATATGTGGCCCGGCAGGCCCACATGAATGTTATTATTAGATATTCCTGCTGTACTTTGACAGAAATGTAGGATATCATTACACTACTCACCTGGTTTTGCAACAAGGCTTCCATACTTTTGTAAAAACCACCGCCTTTAATGCCTGACTTCCACTGATGTACAGTCCTGGGGTGGTAAATGGGTTCAATTTGGCCAAAAAACTAAAGGGGTCTGTGGCATCATTGTAAAATCTGAAGCCATATGGGGTCATGTTGGTCAAACACACATTAATGAAAGATGGAGACCAGAATGTTAGAAACGTTACAGTGACCAGAATGATGAGCCTCACTGATGCCTTCTTATTGTCTCTGTCTCGACTCTCAGGCTCTCTGGATAGATGGTGTGTGGCAATGAGGTACAGCTTCAGGTTCAGGCCTATCATGGCAATGAAAATGCCGACGGTGGCTCCTAGTGTTGTAACTGCATTTATCCTGGCAGCCACGTCTAGTGCAACCAGGTTATATATCAGTGTGAGGGAGTAGGTGTAGACCCATATGAAAATGCATACAGCAATGGTCCTGGATTCGGTGATCTGCCTGCAGTAGAAGTAAGGATGGGAGACTGCTGCATAGCGATCCAACTGGGCAACAAAAATGGTCTGAAAGTTAATTCCCAGAAGGGAGGGTAGTATAAAGTAAGTGCCATTCCTGGGAGGGTACGTTTCACGGACATCAAAAAGACCATTGTAATACATGCCAAGCCCTGTGAATAGGTCACTGATGCTGGTATTTAACATGTAGATGAATCTGTTCTCCTTTCTTAGTGACTTGGTAGTCAAGATAGCCAAGACAACAGATCCACTGACAAATACAATGGCTGTGGCTAGTACAATGTACGTGACAAATATGGCTAAGCCATCTGCCATGTCCAGGGGCACAGCTAGTTGAATGGTCATCTCATATAAGTGTATATAATCCTGAAAAAGAAATGCTATGCTTCAGGAGGCCAGAACCATACAGACAAAGCAGTCTGTATTTATAGACCTTCATCAGATTGGGAAACAGCTCCTCAGACTTTCATATGAATTAAAGGCAACCCTAGAGATGCTATGATGCTCCGCTGGGGGTACTTGCTGCATCTTATGCCCAGGTGTGATTAGCTATCATGTGCAATTATTTTTAGAACAAAAACAGAAATCACCAGTCAACAAACATTAGCTTAAAGAGAGCACAGTTTATGGCTAGCTAAGCAAAATCAACTTCTGTCCATCCAGAAGATGAATCATTATATTAGATCACATGATTTAAATATTTTACTTAATTATTTTCTTGTCTCTCCGCTCTTGTATCTCCTGCTAGCTTCACTTTTTTGCATGCAATCTGTCACACACTCTGACAGTTACCTCAGAGGATTAACACTATGACCTGCTTCCTGTAGTTCAGGGTTTGATTCTCTCAGCATCCATTTGCCTAGTATATAATTCTGAAGAAACTGAGAAATCATTCCATCAGACAATGCTCTTGGGCTATTGAGAGAACATCCCAGGCTTCTCTGTGATTTTCTGGACCACATGCCAAGTAGCTATCTATGACTCAGTAGGCTGCTGAAGTTCTTGTTCTGCTCCTGTAAGCACACTTCATTAAGAAATATGCGATAATAATTAAAATAATTTGTTGGCAGTGACATTTTTATAATGGTGTTGCTATTGCCTTGTCTTGTTTGGTACTTCTGTCTAACATGCCAGGATTTTGTGATATAAGAAAATGAGACCACAATAAATAATTTCAAAACTTTTCCCACCTTTAATGTGAGCTATAACCTGCGCAATTCAATTTAAAAACAAACAAATCTGTTAGGGGAAAATATAAAAAATAAAAAAATGTACAATAAGCTGGTTGCATAAGTGTGCACACCCTTAAACTAATACTTTGCTGAAGCACCTTTTGATTTAATTACAGCATTCAGTCTTCTTGGGTACACACCTGCCATCAATTAAAGAGACTCTGATTAACCCCAAATAAAGTTCAGCTGTCCTAGTAGGATTTTTCCTGACATTTACTCAGTTGCCTGCTACAGCAAAAGCCATGGTTTGCAGAGAGCTTACACAACATCAAATGGATCTCATTGTTTAAAGGTATTAGTCATGAGAAGGGTTCAAAACAATTTCCACAGCATTGGATATACCATGGAACACAGTCAAGGCAGTCATCAAAAAGTGGAGAAAATATGGGAAAACAGTGATGCTGCAAAGAACTGGACATCCCTCCAAAATTGATGAAAAGACAAGACGAAAACTGGTCAAGGAGGTTGCCAAGAGACCTACAGCAACACTGAAGGAGCTGGAGGAATTTCTGGCAAGTACTGATTGTATACTATATGTGACAACAATCTCCCATATTCTCCATATGTCTAGGCTATGGGATAAGGTTGCAAGAAGAAAGCCTTTTCTTACACAGAAAAACATCCAGGCCTGGCTAAAATTTGCAAAACAATACATCAAGTCTCACAAAAGCATGTGGGAAAATGTGTTATGGTCTGATGAGACCAAGGCTAAACTTTTTGGCCACAATTCCAAAAGGTACGTTTGGCACAAAAATAACACTTCGCATCACCAAAAGAACACCAACCACATGGTGAAGCGTGGCAGTGGCAACATCATGCTTTCGGGTTGCTTTTCTTTAGCTGGAACTGAGGCTTTAGTCAAGGTGGAGGGAATTATGAACAGTTCCAAATACCAGTCACTTTTGGCCCAAAAACTTCAGGCTTCAGCTAGAAAGCTGAAGATGAAGAGGAATTTCACTTTTCAACACGACAATGACCCCAAGCACACATCCAAATCAACAAAAGAATGGCTTCACCAGAAGAAAATTAAAGTTTTGGAATGGCCCAGCCAGATCCCAAACTTAAATCAAATAGAAAATCTGTGGGGTAACCTGAAGAGGGCTGTGCACAAGAGATGCCCTCACAATCTGACAGATTTGGAACACTTTTGCAAGGAAGAGTGGGCAAATATTGCCAAGTCAAGATGTGCCGTGCTGATAGACTCTCCTACTCAAGAAGACTGAATGCTGTAATTTAATCAAAAGGTGCTTCAACAAAGTATTAGTTTAAGGGTGTGCACACTTATGCAACCAGTTTATTGTACGTTTTTTATTTTTTCTATTTATTTTTCAAATCTTTTAGATTCAATTTTTAAAGTATTTTTGAGCATGAACTTGTGATAGTATGAGCAATCGACATATACTCCTATCTATCTATCTATCTATCTATCTATAGAGAGATGTATATATAGTTATTTGTTTATCTGGTAAACAAGACTTACCTTTGCATTCTTTAGAGGTTTTATCAGGTTGTATTTCATGATATAGTTGAAGTCAATGGCATTTAATCTATCATCCACCTGTTTTAAAAGGAATAATAGTGATATATAAAGAACCACATTTGAGTACACACTCTGTCAGGTTTATGTAGATGGACAGCTGTGAGTAGCCATCCTAGTCTGCATTAAAGGAAGTCTGAGAGTTGTGCGATTCTATCTTAAGTAAGGCTACAATGGCAGAAAGAGAGTGGTGCCACTAAGGCAACAGTATTGATGTGATGTACATTTCCACGAGAGTGGTGCCACTAAGGCAACAGTACTGTTATGATGTACATTTCCACGAGAGTGGTGCCACTAGGCAACAGTACTGTTGTGATGTACATTTCCACCATATCTGCATTTCTTAATAAAAATATGGTTCGTTTTAGAACAAAGAATATATATCTATTTCACCAAGACACATAGGCTGTCAGACATGGTGGCCAAGTAGCAAGTTAGAGGAGTCAATTATCTATCAGGAAAAAGGTGCGGTATCTTCACACCTTTGTGTACTTTGGTGGGTTTTCAAGGAAAAAAATGGTAGTCCTGTTCATGCACAGGGAAAATAAGGTGTCACAGGATCTTATTGTTTATGAAAATAGCTATTTAATTATATATGGAATGTTCAACATGAACTGACTGATCTTTCTAACTTCTCTATTATTCACATATTCATGACTTCATTTGTATGTGTGCTGTGTGTGTTTGTGTGTATGTCTGCATGTATGTGCATGCATGCACACATTTGCATGCATATATGTATAAAAATTAATTTTACACCTACATGTGTGTGTATGAATGCACATATTTACCGTGCATATAAGTGTGTGCATAGGTACCATATCTATTTCCTGAAAGGCATCTTTGAATAGAAGTGGCTCATTTACAAACATCCATAATCATTTCCTGCAGTTGCTACTTAAAAGTTCAGGTATATAAACCACCTGATACAATCTACAGTAAAACCTTTGAAACGGTTGGGTATTTCTTTGTGAGTTACTTTCCATGAACCTGATAGAAGTAAATGGGTGGGGTTCAGAAAGTTAGTAAATCTGAAGCACGTTAAGTCTGGTAAGGCTGGTGCACACTTACCTTGGTGTTCACAGACATAGTGTGCAGAGGAAAGCAAGACATCTGTACATCGCCCTGCACACTGCTGTTCTGGATCACAGT
Source organism: Protopterus annectens (assembly GCF_019279795.1). Taxonomy (NCBI): domain Eukaryota; kingdom Metazoa; phylum Chordata; order Ceratodontiformes; family Protopteridae; genus Protopterus; species Protopterus annectens. The sequence continues at coordinate 781,377,694 of NC_056733.1, read as the reverse complement.
TCATAAAAATGAATTGCAGTCGATAATGGAAGTGTACATCCATCCTGGGTACTCCATAAATTGCATTCTAGATACATTGTACTGAGCAGTGTGCAAAGTGTTCTTGCATCCAGTTCATTCCCGCTTCCCCCTTCCCCCAGCAACCAAATAACTGCTGTGTTCAGAGCTGGATCATGGGCAAATGGGGCCCTACTCAGGTTAATGGACCAACCTCCCCCCACAGCCATTCTGGTGTAGAATTACATGTCTGCCCCCCTGCATTACCACAAACACCACTCAAAACTGTCAGTGAGCATACTATTTACTTCTTTACTTATGAAATTAAGATAGAGATATGGATTTCAATTAAAAATGTTTAATTTACTTATCCTTTGTTGACCTGGTTAGTTTCACAAGGTTGATAGTGTCTTTTCAGGGGAGACCCTTGGTGGTATTTATACTACTAAGGGAAATTTAGTCAGAGTATTGGGGGACTTCCCCCTACTCCTTTTGATAGCTCAGAGGGACATAAAAGATCTCACAGCAACTACCATCAATGCAGACAGATGGGACCTGCGTTTAACATCTCATCTAAAGGATGACATACTCGGGAGTGTAGAACCATCCCCCCCCCTTAAAAGTGCACTGCAGTATAAGCAATCCATCTACCAGTGTGATAGTAGAACCCACAGCTTTCTACACCAAAAGCAAATATGCTACCTGTTGTGCTACTAACACTGCTTTAAAGTTTTTTTATCACAAACACTGGTGGCCATTTGTTAAACAAAACCATTACATATTAAAAACAAACTTAGCATGTGCAACACTAAACTTCTCTTCCTTTGAAGCTCTCACTCCTTGAAAATGCATTGAAGAGTGAATTCATTGGAAATGCTCCCTTGTAGTTTTTTTTTCTAATGTACCCTTATAGTTTTAAACATTATTTCCACTGAACAGTGAAATAAAATGTATGAATAAATGACCAAATTATTCATTTCAGAACATTTCAATCAATTCTCATTAAGTGTGCAGTCTAGTAGTTGGTGTAGAGGATTAATTCTCTTGTCTCCTCTAGCCAAGGTTCAGACTTTAAGCCTCTGCAAGCTAATTAACTAACCTGCCATCCCTAACTAGGGCATTATACACACACCCCTTGTACGTGCGGCTGAAGGAATGGTTGTATTTGCTACGAGGTAACAGCTTTCTAATTCCAACAACATGTTATGCTCTAACACACATTTGAGAAATCAAATCTTTCAGTTGCTGTGTGTCTGTCATACTACTAAAACTGCATGCACAGACCACAAATGCAACATTGAGAGAGTGTGTCCTTAGTTAAATGTAAAAATGTTTTTATTGTTAATTAAATTTAAATGTTGTGGCAACCCCAACCCCCTCCCCCCCAGCCAGCAGGTTCTAGGCAGCTGTCTAGATTGGCTAGTGCTGGATGCGGCTCTGGTTGTGCTATGCTATCTGGCAACTAGTAACTATGTATGAAGCATTAATGTCCTTTCGGGTCTATATTAGAACATCAAATGTTTAATAGTTCGAATCACTAAAAGTTGACCTTTAATGATCGAACTATTAAAACGTCGAATGTTCCGAAAAAATAATTAAAAAAAAAACAAAAAGAAAAACTAAAGTCTGTAGGCAGGGGGGCAAGCCCCTCTACACCCCCCGCGATTTAAATATACCAACTCCGAGCCCACACTACATTGAAGTAAATGGAAATCTCCCCTTACGGAGATTTCCATTTATCCATTCGATATTCTGAACGTTCGCTATTGTCGTGTCGACAATATCAGATTCGATATTGTCAGCTTTCAACAATATAATATAGACCCTGTCCTTTCTGATACCGTAGAGTACCTAGATCAGCCTGTAACCAGTTTCAAACACATTGTCCTGTTCTCCTGCAGCATATGATTAGTTTACCTGCAGTTATACCTAATCTAACAGCTACCATTCACTTTTTATGCTTCAGGGTGTAATTTTATAAATAGGAATTGTTTCTGCATGTTGCATGCAGACACTGGTGTTATATCTGTATGCAGAAGTTATGTCTCAACTATGTTACCTGGTACCTGGATGTCAGGTGCATACCCAATCTGATGCAATGTTTAGCCATTCAGCTGACACAGCTGGCTACAGGTCATCAGAACATTGCACTGTGTATGAAATGGGAGACAGTGATGAACTTAGTTTCTACATGCTTCTCAGCCATAGTATATAGTGATTCATAAATATTTCTGCCTCATTTGCCACATCTACGGGTCTATATTAGATCACCGACTGCTTAAAAAAGCGAACGGTGAGTAATCGACCCTATGTAAGCGAAAACTTACAATCTCGAACTGTCAAAACAGCGATTTCTTTCCTAGGGAAAAAGTTGCTGTTCCAAAACACATACACACAACACAAACGCACCAAACAAACAGCAATCCACACATACACCTAAAATCTTACACCTAACCCTGCACTAAACTATACACACACCACTAACTATCCACTTACCTTAACCCAAACCCTTACCCTAAGGTCCGTCACTATCATACACTCACCTCACCCGCTCCCTAACCCTAACTCACCTAACCCACCCTAACCCTCACGTCCACACAATCGCACACATACCTAACCCGCCCTAACTCTCACATCCACACAATCGCACACTTACCTGAACCCGACCCGTAACTTTCCACCACAGCGCTGAAAATACCAAAGCAACAGAAATGGACAACTGAATTCTTTTACTAGGAAAAAATTTGGGTTCCTGTTGCTTTGATATTTTAAGCTTTCGTTGGATAGGGTTCGATATTAGAACATTCGAAGGTTTGAAACCTCAATGTTCTAATATAGACCCCAACATCTACAGTGCAAATACCCTTTGCATATTATACTAATTAAAATCACCTGCCCTTTCTGGCAATATATTGGCCAGTGCTGCATTGCATCGCATCAGGTAGTGAATGGCTTAAAGTTAGGCTGTAGTACCATGGTGCTTTGCACTGTACTCTGTTTCTGTGGATCATGGGGGCAGAAGATTATATTTATGTATTATTATCTATTCCACAATCATTTTTCTTCGATGTTGTTGCACAGCCTTTCTCTGATATGCATTATATCTAACTATGTGGAGCACCGTGGGTGCCAGCGATATTTTCAGATATGTCAATCCACACTTGCAAAGACATTACTTTCAGGCCCATGTGCACAATGTATTACATAATTTACCAGTTTGTGAATTGTGGATGTTGATGGGATTCTTCATTTGTATAATTACTGCAGTAATGTATGCTGCTACTCCACAGGTCTACGATTCTTTTTTGAGTTTCACAGGTCATGGTATGTGAGTTTTACCATGTACATTACCTGTGCAAATGAGTAGAGTTATTTATGGATAACGCCGTAAGTCTGGTGATCTGGAAGTCTGTTATACATGAACTGTGGTAGTTGGTAAGTCTGAAATACACTAAGTCTAGTCTTAGTAAGTGTGGAGCCTGTTAATTCTGGTGCTCTGTAAGCCCAGTACTCAGTACACTTACTACACACTAAGTCATGTATGCTGTAAGTCTAGTACTCGGTACGCATAGTACATACTAAGTCGAGTACTCTGCAAGTCTAGCACTCAGTATGCTTAGTACATACTAAGTCAAGTACTCTGTATGTCACCTTACTCAGCATGCTTAGTACGTATTAAGTCAAGTACTCTGTAGGTCTAGTACTCAATAACTCTTATACTCAGTTTATAAATATGTCACACCAGTCTAATGCTGACACATGACATGGAATTCAAAGGCAGGAAACTTCAACAAAGGTTGACATTCAAATCTGCCCTCCATGTTGCGAACCAACATTAGTGCAAATAGGATCTTTTCTGCAGTATCTACAGATTCCTGATCCTGATACACAGTCTCGTATCTGTCAGTAGGCTCTTACCACTTCTCAGTATGAAATGAATGATGTGTCAATCAGCGACTTATTACAGTTTTCATTTTAGTGGCACATTTTTGTTTACAGAGAAAAATACTGCACTCAAGGATGGAACAGTGGGGGAGGGTCTCTACAAGGTGACATTGTGCATACTGCAGTTGTATACAGTGCAAGTATAGGGGAAGAGTGTTATTTTAAGATTGCACCCTGCAGAGAGTACATAATAGTGTGTTGTATAACACAGGACACACTTTGCGGGGTTATATTATTTAAAGGGGCTGCAGGCAGTGTTCTTATGTCATATAAATAGATAGTGCAGGAAGCACATGTGGGAGATTCCATTATTGAAAGGCTGCAGAGTGTCACAGCCTAGTACCTACCTATGAACCTATGACACATTAATGCCTTCCCATCAAATGTGGATGTGGCAAAGGTGTACATATTTATTTATTGTATTTGTTTATGTATTGAAATAAAAAAAGTAATGTGACATGTCATTGATCTAATTCTCTCTTTTTGTCTCCCTCCAGCCGATCTCTCTACGTTTTCATATATATATATTTTTTATTTAATTCATTGCTGCTGAAACCAAAATGAACATCAGCACAAGGAGGTAGACTGACCACTGCAGTTTGTCCCTCCATACCTCCACAGGTGGCTGCAGTGACACTACCACAGGCAGCACAGACACCCAGCACATCTGGATTTCAACCTGTTAGCACTGCCTCCATACCTCCTGCCCTACCTGCTCCACCTGCATAAGGTAGCTTTGACCCACCTGCTGATGCAGTGGTACCCTCTAGGAGCAGTAGTACTGGAGGTGACAATTTTGTCAGATGTCTGGCTCTAACAGGGCTCATGGGGGCAGACTAAAGAGGGGTCTCAATGCCTGAGTTGGCAGGGTTGAAAAGGTGCTGCATCATATAGCCGAAATGATGCCACATTTGATACCAACCCAAACAACTGACATAGGAACAGTAATGACAGTTATGAGGGTGAGGGATAGATTATTATTGTTATCAAGCTGGACATGGATGCTTCTTGTAGGTCTCCTACCTATCTCCAATCATGGTGTTCTCCAACCTTTTTTGTCCATCACCATCACTGTTTGTTTTGTATGTCCTGTATACCTGCACCTGCTAACTAACCTACCCTACTTACCTGACCCTCTTATTCTTAATCACCTTTCCCAACATTATTCACTCTCCAAAAAATAAATAAATTGATACCTGTCCCATAAAAAAACTTACATTTCATACACAGCTCTCCACTTTGCCTTTGTGTCATCTTGGCACTTTTCATTTAGTGTACTTGACAATACAACATTATTCAGATGTTGCCACCAATCCCCAGTGTTGTGACTCTCCAAAATCATAAAATTATGTGTACAATACTACATTTATAAAAAACAGCAGGTGGACCCAGAAACAACAGCAAGGCTTGTAGATGAACCCGTCTTTAATTCACAAAAAATAAGGTCATAAGCAATTTCGTAGTATCAGTACTTCTTCAGCTGTAAATCACATTAACAGAACCCCTCCTTAACTCATTCCCTCCAGTACAGCTGTTTTGATTGTGCGCCTTTAACTCCTAGTGGGCATGGCTTGAGTCTTTAAAAAATAAAGTTATAACCTTACAATTCTAACAAATACTCATTGACATAGGTCAAATATCAATACAATTTTGTTTGCCATCATGTATGCTTCAAGATAAAATATTCTGATACTTCGTATAGGGCATGGTTTTGGAATTATTAATGCAAATATGAACAAGCAATATTTGATGCCTAGAGGAGCAGTAGGAGGTACTGCAGATGCACCTGGAGGCATCACTCGGATATAAGGAGTTAAATACCATTGAAATAAGTCACATGTATAACACTATTTGGAAATTAAAGAGACAAGCACTATAAGCAACAACGCTTATAGAAACATGAAAAACTGTTAAAAACATTATTTCATACCATAATTAATACATCAATATCTAAAATAATTCATTAAAACAATAACATTCACAGAAGCACACATAAAAACATGTGCAAATAACACTTTAAAGCACTAATACATAACATACTACCTAAAACATTTAATTCCCTCTTATGGGCTCTAGCCTTGAGTTTAGGTCTCAGTGGAACTCTGTCATTCAGGCCATGCCCAAAATCCCCCCTCATCCTATCATCCACTTCGACTCCAACTGCTCTGTTTGATTCCTAATATCTCCCTTTCTGTTACTTTCTATAACTTGTCCGATTACTAAAAATTTAAAATAATGTGTTGTATCAGTCTCAGATACATGTTTAGAGAGAGCACTCACTGTATCATTCTTACTTATGTGGTAGTAGTGTTTCCTAATACTGTCCTTTAATGTTCTATCCATCTTACCAATGTAGAATTTTTTACATGTGATACAGTGTGCCAAATAGACATCATGGAGAGTATTGCATGAGGCTTGAACACTGAACCTATAAATTCTACCCTGATCGGGGTGACTAAACACCCCACTACTATTTATATATTTACAAGCTTGGCAATGTCCACATACTGAGGTACACCCCCATGTACACTAAACTGTTTCTATTTGGGGTAGCATAACCGTCTCTTAAGAGAACACATATTTTTATAAACAAATGATGGTCTTACATCAACTATGTCAGTGATATCACTATCTGTAGTCAAAACTCTCCAATGTTTCTCTATAACGTCCTTGTAAAGTCTGATGTCTCTGGAGTAGGACAGACTTTCAGTCCACTGTTCCTACCCAATTCTTTTCCAGTTCTCTTCTCATACTTCTCTCCAAAATAAGGCCTGGCTCTAGTATCTCTTAACCTAACTACCTGTTCAATGTTTTCATTGATCTCATGATGTTTGTATCCCCTTGATACTAATGCATCTTTCAGTAGCCCAGTCTGTATGTCAGATTCTCTCACACTTAATCTAGAAGCCCTGAAAGTCTGACTCCTGATCACACTTCTGAAGAAAGACATGTGGTGGATGCATACTTTCTTTATGCCGCAGATGATTGCATTGGCAAGGCTTCTTATGTAGTTCTGTATAAATATGTCCATCAGTATCACAGATTACTCTAACATCTAAAAAATCCACAAAAGAAGTGAATATATTACATGAAAACCTCAAATAAGATGTAGTCTCATTCAAATAATTAATGAAATCATGTAACATGGATTCAGTACCATCCCAAATGAGGAAGAGGTCATCCACAAACCTACGGTAGAATACAACCTGTGCTTTAAATGGTCCCTCACATATAAACCTTTGTTCCCAGACATTCATCACAACATTGGCATAGCTGTTGGCACTTGAAGTGCCCATAGCTATGCCATGTCTTTGCCAATAGTAATGCCCATTAAATAAAGACATTATTATTCAAAATACACTATAATAATTGACATATTAATCTTATCTTGATACTACCAAAATCTGTGTTGTGACAAAAATTGCTTAGTGCTGGATAAACCCTCCTCATTTGGGATGACAGTGAATAAAGAAGTAACATCAAGTGTCACTAAATGCAACATTGGCCTTTTTTTGTGTATTTTGGGCAGGTCCTGAATGACAGGTATCAATGCTTCTCTCATGATCATATAATTATACAGCTCTCTGTCAATAATAGAACCATCTAAGAGCATTAAAAAGTGCTATTAACTTCTTTAATCATAGCATTAACTTGTGCAACAGTAATTTTTGTATAAAAGCTTTTATCACCCAACATACCTTCCATCGCTTTATTATATACCTCAGTATCAAAAATTACTATGGGCCCACCCTTATCAGCAGGTCTAATAGTTAAAAGACAGTTGTTTTGTAGGCCATTTAAAGCTTGAAATTCATCCTTAGACATATTAGACTTACCATATGTTCTGTTATTGCCAGAACTATACATTCTGTAAAAGTCATCCAAACACAACTTCTCAAAAGCTGTAACTAAAGGATGAGGGTTAGGTATAAATGTACTAGGCTTGCTAAACAGTCTCCTGCCATTATAACTTTCTCTATTTTCACTATTTTTAAAACACAATTTCAATAAAACATTTCTAATAAACAATTTAAATTCAATAATTGCATCTGTGAAGTCTTGCTTCTGAGTGGGGATAAACATTAATCCTTTAGATAATACTCTGATCTCGGCAGCAGTTAATACATGGCTGGACAAGTTCCAAATAAGTTTGTTCATGCCTTGTTCAGGAACTTCTAGATAGTTGGTATACCCATAGCCTCGTCTTCTGGCTTCCTCTTCATTCTCACTCTCCCCCGAGAACGAGACCTGTCTGTGTCCCTCACCACCGTCTTGATGGGTAAGGAAAACTTCCATTACCCCTGTATAAAAGCTTTTATACAAAAATTACTGTTGTACAAGTTAATACTATGATTAAAGAAGTTAATAGCACTTTTTTAATGCTCTTAGATGGTTGTATTATTGACAGAGAGCTGTATAATTATCTGATAGTGAGGGAAGCAATGATACCTGTCATTCAGGGCCTGCCCAAAATACACAAAGATCCCTCGAACCCACCATTTCAACCCATAGTAGCAGGGAGGAACTGGTGTACAGAGCCAGCCTCCATTTATGTGGAGAAGCAGTTAAGGATAGTATTGCACACATGCCCTAATATCTTACGTGACTCGCAACATTTTTTAAATGATTTGTATTCCTTTCTGATGTTGTATGGAAAAAGGCCAATGTTGCATTTAGTGACACTTGATGTTACTTCTTTATTCACTGTCATCCCAAATGAGGAGGGTTTATCCAGCACTAAGCAATTTTTGTCACAACACAGATTTTGGTAGTATCAAGATAGGATTAATATGTCAATTACTGGAGTGTATTTTGAATAATAATGTCTTTTTATTTAATGGGCATTACTATTGGCAAAGATGTGGCATAGCTTTGGGCACTTCATGTGCCAGCAGCTATGCCAATGTCGTGATGAATGTCTGGGAACAAAGGTTTGTATGTGAGGAACCATTTAAAGCATAGGTCATATTCTGCCGTAGGTTTGTGGACGACCTCTTCCTCATTTTGGATGGTACTGAATCCATGTTACATGATTTTATTAATTATTTGAATGAGGCTACTTCTTATTTGAGGTCTTCATATAGTATATCCACTTATTTTGTGGATTGTTTAGATGTTAGAGTAATCTGTGATACTGATGGACATATTTATACAGAATTGCATAAGTAGCCTTGCCATTGCAATCATCTGCTGTATAAAGAAAGTATGCATCTACCACATGACTTCAGAAGTGTGATCAGGAGTCAGACTTTCAGGGCTTCTAGATTAAGTGTGAGAGAATCTGACTTTAACATACAGACTGGGCTACTGAAAGATGCATTAGTATCAAGGGGATACAAACATCATGAGATCAATGAAAACATTGAATAGGTAGTTAGGTTGAGATATTTGAGCCAGGCCTTATTTTGGAGAGAAGTATGAGAAGAGAACTGGAAAAGAATTGGGTAGGAACAGTGGACTGAAAGTCTGTCCTACACCAGAGATGTCAGACTTTACAAGGAAGTTATAGAGAAACATTGGAGAGTTTTGACTACAGATAGTGGTATCACTGACATAGTTGATGTAAGACCATCATTTGTTTATAAAAAATATGTGTTCTCTTAAGAGACGGTTATGCTACCCCAAACAGAAACAGTTTAGTGTACATGGGGATGTACCTCAGCGTGTGAACATTGCCAAGCTTGTAAATATAAAGATAGAAGTGGGGTGTTTAGTCACCCCGATCAGGGTAGAATTTATAGGTTCAGTGTTCAAGCCTCATGCAATACTCTTCATGTTGTCTATTTGGCACACTGTATCACATGTAAAAAATTCTACATTGGTAAGATGGATAGAGCATTAAAGGACAGAATTAGGGAACACTACTACCACATAAGTAAGAATGATACAGTGAGTGCTTTCTCTAAACATGTATCTGAGACTGATACAACACATTATTTTAAATAATCCAAAAACTCCAAGGAAAGGGTGCCACAGAACCAAGAACCAGTAAAACCACAACAGGCACCCAAAGAGGCAGAAGGTAATAATAAAATACAAGCCTGTAGGTGTAAGCAGCAGCAGGTTTAATCACATAAATGCCACACAATACAAAGCGTTTTCATCCACCAGACTTCTTCAGATGTAAAATGAATGAATGAAGGCTGTGCCTGCTTATATACCCCTCCCAATTTAATTAATAGTTAAAACAATTGTTTAATTGACACCAATTAAATCCTGTAACTAAAATATTCGTGACACCCCGTATCCCTGTGATTTTCAGGATACCTAAGGTACACAAAAGTGTGTAGGATCCACCCCTGAGAACCAGTGTGGCAGCCAATGGCTCTAAAACCCATCCGTTGGCCAAATTTTTGGATATAAAATTAAAAGATATTTGGGTTAGGGCCAATGGTATTTAAGGACTCCTGGGAATTTTTGAAAAGCATTAATAGCAACATGTATTCAGATTCCTTAATATTTGTAACCCTTGATATTCAGGATTTATTTAATGTGATTCCACATTCTGCAGGGTTAGAATGGTTCCAGGATGCCATTCACCAACATAATACATTTCTGGTTTATACAGAGTTGATGGATTTAGTATTGAAACACAACTTTATATTTTTTGAGGGTGAGTTGTTTAAACAGACCCAGGGAGTGGCCATGGGGGCAAGTTGTGCCCCTACTTATGCCAACATTGTGCTCATGGTTTGGGAAGAGAAGTTTGTGTTCCAGTCTGAATATGCATAATATTGGGTATATTACAAATGTTACCTGGATGATATTTGCATTTTTTGGAAAGGTAGTATGGAAACGTTAATAGAATTCATAGACTATCTAAACCTTACCACTAATTTTTTGAAATTTACTTCCCATATTACACATGACTATATGAACTTTCTGGACGTCACTATTAAAAAAGACGTCCTAGGGCAGCAGTTTACATCTAATGTATATAGAAAGGAAACCTTTTCTAACTCATACCTATATTTCACTAGTTCCCATCCGTTTAAACAGAAGAGAAGTATTATCAAGGGACAATTTGTCCGTAGTTGTAGGATGACCTCTTTGGACTCGGACTTCGAAGACGAACGTCAGCGAGTCAAAGAAATGTTTATATCTAGGAAGTATCTTATTATGTATGTAAATTTTATGTTAATCAGTGTACAGATTTATACCTATTTTTCATGGGCCTTGTCCTGATTTTTGATGTTTCTAGGTTGAGAGGTATGGTGTTGCACCTCATTCTATGTAGGCAAAACTATGAGAAAATTGAGGTAGAGAATGGTGGAACACAGGTCTGAAATCAGGAGGAAATTGCCCACCAATGCCTTAAGTAAGCATATATTGGATGAAGGTGTGGGACATACTTTTAGATTTAGGGTCCTTTGTAAGGTAGAGGTAGGTCTGAGGAAGGGTGACATTAATAATTTATTGGAATTGAAAGAACTAGAATGGATTATTAGACTTCAAGCTGATGTAGCCCCAGGCCTAAATAATTCAGTTAATCTAAAGCCCGTTCTGGCTAAAAGACAGAGAGAAGTTTTATAAGTTTAAGTTTTAATTATTAATTATTAATTTTTAAGTAGGGTGCATGTGATTTCATATGAAACAGTATAAAATTGTTTATTTATAAATATATATATGCTTTATAGATGTGATTTTTTATGTGCTACTCTGCATATATTTATTGATTCATTGTAGCTTTAAATTTTTATTGTTAGGTGGGTTGGGTTGAAGCATGTGACTTTATGTTTTCCTATTTAAATGGTGATTTTTTATATGTTAAGTTATACTGATGAAGGGTGTAGACCCGAAAGCTTTATTTAATAAAGATCCTGGTGTATATTTCGTTGAGAGGTATGGTTCCCACTTGCGTATCATCACTTTACTGTGTCATATTTAATATGCTAGTGGATGTAATATACATGATATGGGATTTTAAAATTGTCATGAGTGCAATAAAGACTTATAAATACATTCTGCTTTGCTTCAATCTGTTTTCAATCTTCAACTTTGTGAAGTAGGGGTTCCTATGTGGTGTGATTAGCTAATACTCAGGTATGTAGATTTGTTTTTGGAATACTGTCAAGGTTCAAATCCAGATGTATTTAAAAGTGTTCCTTGATGTTTTGTATGACTCCTGTTTGCGCAAGTGTTGGCTACACATTTTCTTAATGCACTAATATCCAGCTGCTGTATTAATGTGTTTTTTCCCTGTTGGGAACACTGTCTTGCATAGATCTTGCCTGAATAATTATGACGATAAACCAAAGAGTAACAACACGGATATGTACAAAAATTAAACATAAACAAATCTGTTAGTACGTCTATATCTGTATTCCTATCAAACTGTCCACCTTTTCTCACCCCTTCTGTGTCATTAAATACACCTCCTTGATTCAAAACTATTTTCATAAGACATGTTTCAGCAATTTCATAACTAGATACATAAGGGGTTTCAACTCCAACATTAGTTAAATAGTGTGAATGTGTGCACTATGTACAACTGGTTCCACGACAACACCCCTTATGTAAATTTCCATTTAGTAGACATATTTTCACTGGCAGAGGGCTACCCTATACATTCTATTACCCCCAGGTAATACACAGTTTTGGAAACACAATGGTTATATCATGCTTTCAAAAATGAACTGCATCACAGCTGTAGTACGACTTAGCCTGTGGCACTGGCTGTTGATACTGTGCTATCTAGACTGCATAACTAAATAGGAAGGGGGTTTGCATACACCAATGATTGACTATTGTGAGTGTGTGCTGTCTGTTATGGTATGTACAGAAGTCATCTAATGCATATAGTATGTATAGCCGTGTATTGTTTCTGTGCTCTTCAACCATCTTCTTTCTTTTTAGATGAACATCACCATATTAAACCATGGCAATGTGATCTCCAAATGTACACTGTCACAAGTGTAAATATACATCTCATGTGGCACATCTGAGTCAGGTAATGTTCTGTACCTTGTCATCTTAGGTAGGAAGTTGAAATCTGGCCATTACTCCTTAGAGTCATTTATCCCAATATGACTGTGAATGTGCAGGTAACAAGGTTGTTTCCCGGCTATCTGATGTGTGCACATATAGCTGGGGATTCCTATTAGAAGAATATATGTTCATTTTCACTCAGAAATGCTTTATTGGATAATGATGATGCAGTTAGATGAAATTTAGCTTTCATAGGAGAACTATTAGGGTATTTTCTTTGGCACGATACAATCAAACAATGTTCTGTATGTTGTTGCCTTTATAAGGCATATGTTTGCATCTCTGATTATCAACACATTGTGCATGATTGCCATTCTTGTGTCACAGTGATGACTTCATTATACATTATGTGTGTTTGTGTGGGAACACTTTATAAGTTCGAAATACTGAAATCTCGAATTTCAGAATCTCGAGTTCATAAAGTGGAAGGATTGGAAGATTGCAATCCCAGAAGCACAAAATTCATTTATGTTTAAGGGTGTTTGATAGGGGCTGTAGTGTGTGTTAGTGTGTGTTGTTACTGTGATGTGTGTGTGCGAGAGGAATGTAGTTTGTGTGATGGTGTTTTGTGTCTGTGTGTATGTAGTACGACCTTGGAGTTAGAATATTTAATTATGGGGTGTGTGGTGGTGCAGCCCCCCACATGGGGGGTGCAGGGGGGATTGCCCCCCTGAATATCATAAGGGGAGGTGTGTCTGCTTATTTAGTTGTGTGCGTGTGTGTGTTGTAATGGTGTTTGAAAGTGCTGGGAGTTATTTCACAGTGTTGCGGTTTTGGGATTTAGAGCTTTGTGATTGTGTAGTTTTGGGTATTTGGATTTTCTATTTTATAGGCTCAAGATTCTGTAATTCGAGATTTCAGAATTTCGAGCTTATAAAGTGAATCCATTTCTGTATACCTAGCAATAGCAATGCTTTGTGAAAAATAGACATATAGCAATGGTATTTTACAGAAATTACAGGCAGACATATACCTTGGCAGCAATAACATGATGTAACAACTTCACATACCAAAATATCTTACAACTCTATCAACATTTGCACTGTGATATGCTCAGTCTTTACAATATCATGTAGCTTCTGTTTTCATATAGTCACTGGTTCAAAACCCACATTGAGATACTGTATGCATTGTGTGTGCCTCCCCCATCCCTTTTATTTCATACAAATTGTTTGCATCTCAATTGCCTGCTGTAATTACTTTACGTAGGTGGAGTCTCAGAGCTGTATTAAGACTTCCAGTGTGGTGCATAATGTGATGATGTGAGGTATTGCCATCTGTGCCAGGGAGAATTTGGCAGTGCACGTGTTACATATGCCAGCATAGCTAGATGGAGTTTTGTAAAGAGTTTTGTGTCATTTGATTATCACACTGATTTGTACAGATGCTTGTGGTAAAAATGTATCAACAGTGTTACCATAAATGATTAAATGTATATGTTTAAACGAATAATTCTGAAAGGGAAGATTTGAAGTTTTTGAAAATGTTCTATAATTTTCAAATGCTACAACAGATCTTAGCAAAGCTCTGAGTATGTATTGTACCAGAGTCAGGTGATCAATTGTGATGTCATTCTATAACCATCACTGAGAGGATGGAACTCACACAGCAGTTTGTTTTGTTTTGTTTTCTTTAGAACCTGATATAAAAGATCTATATCAGTTATCATAGTTCAGTTGGTTTGAAGCTCATCACCTTGCCTTCTGGAAGTAAGCATCTCAGCATCTCAGCTTGCCTTGCTGTATTAATTACATTAGTTAGAGAACAGTTATTATTTAGACAGGAAATACAGTGTGATTAGTTAATTGTTTTTCTGCATCTGTGTAAATCTATCTATGTTATTTTATATCTCCTGTGATTGAAACTCTAGTGTTTATTGTACTTAGATATTTATTATTCTCATATTTAGTATTGTCATGTTTTCTATTTTATTACTTATTATTAAATATTTATACCTTTCATTGTGGCTGTTTTTTTTGGAGAATACTTTTAACATCTTGAGAGTGCTTATGCTTATTTTTAGTGATGCTGTGGGCACTCCGAAAAGCCTTGCTGCTTTGGTTGCACTCTACTGTTTGTATTAGTATTAATTTTACTCAGTATAATTGGATACCATTGTAACAGACTTAAAGTGGCTGACTGATGGCAGCGTGGTTAACTTATAGTCTGGGCATAGGGGTCACAGCTAGTAAATCTGTGCCAGCCTTTCGTGTGTGTGTGTGTGTGTGTGTGTGTGTGTGTGTGTGTGTGTGTGTGTGTGTGTGTGTGTCTGTGTGAAAATCAAATAACCATGTGTGGGTGTGTCAGCTACTAGGCAGTGGGGCACAGTGCTACAAAGTGAGTCTTGTTTGGGATCTAGAGAGACACTGTTGAGACCCAGGTCTAGAGTGTGTTCCATGTGCTCTTTGGGAAATTTTTGCTTGATGCAGAAAGCTATAGCTGAAAAATACCATGTAAATCTATTCCTTTTTTTAGTGACCATCTCTTACTGGTGTCAGCAGTGAGGCTTGAGGCTCCTTGATTACTGGCCCAGAGTAGACAGGCTGTCACACATGTGATTCATTCATGGCATTATTTGAAGGACTTACATAGATTGATGCTCATTTCCAGCAAAGGGAAAGTTTATCTGAATGTAATGAAATTACACAAACAACACTGCATGAAGTTATTATCAATTTTTACTTTGGAGGAAGAAATAAACTCATTTTGTAATATCCTGCCAGTGAAACAGTTATTGTGCGAATGTCAAGGTGTGAGTGCTCCTGTATCACGTGCATTCTGTAATGACTTGTATTGCACATCTACACAGATGCGGTGTGTTTCAGTTCTGGGAAAATGTGTGTACAAAACCACAAAAACAGCTTTCTTGTTCAAGAAACATTGATGTTGCACTGCTCACAGTTGTGTGAGCATTAACATAATTACCTCCTTGTCATCATTTTGGCAAAATAATATTGCACAGTTTATCATCAAATTGCTTTCTTACCTCACACATTAATTTCAGTTATTTGTGACAAGATCCAGTGCTATGTCATGTAGCAGATACAGTAAATGCACAGCTCTGCAGAGTGTGCAGTATGATAGGCAGGGTGTTGAATCTGGTAACATCAGCCTGTCAGATAACTGTGTCAGATAGGAGTGGCTTAGGCAAAGACAGTATTTATGACACAGTGCTGTAAGCCTTTCAAATGTGTTCATCCTGAGGCACACACACAGTATGTCTATTTATGTGGCATCAGATGTCGATATGCAGCTTTCTGATATTAGCCTTGGCATGTGTTTGAGTCTGGCAATATGCAGATCTTGAGTATGTCATTGGTTGTGCACAGGCATTACTTAATTTTCAAATACTAATGCTGTGCATTGCATGTCTTCATCCAAACATTTATGTATTACTGTAATTCTTTTCTTCACACTGCACAGCTTTACAGCACATAATGATTTACAAAGCATTTCTTACATTATGACATCATGCAAGATCATCATTAAGTGTAATCTGACATGTGTTAGGACACTTTCTTGCATGTTTGTGTTGTTTATATGCTGTTATGGCAGTGTTTGATTTAATTTTTGTCAGCATGTCCAGTGTAATCATGTTGTAGATACGCAGAATTTATGAATGGAGACCATGAACTCCTGAAATGTCATTGAATCTGTTATTATTTGTCACTTGTCAATTTTGAGTGTTATTATATTGCTGTTTAGAATGAACTTGAACATACAACACATGCTTAACTAATACATGTTTCAAGGGAATATACCACCTTTTTATGGTTGCCAAATGACAACTGACAAATCATGTCCCTTTCTGATGTGTATGACACAACAGCTGTAGGACTAATTTATTTGTGGTTATACGTGATAAAGTGAAGAATGCAGCAGTACTATTGGTTATCACACATACTTTTCTGTATATACGTTTTCAATAATTGCAGTCTATGCAAATAGCCTGTAATGTATCCACTGTCCTTGCTGTTATCTCAACTCTCAGCATGTTATCAACATTAATATCACATTTTTTCTCATTTGTTACAAATGTTGGTCAGTGTCCCTCTCACATCCTTTGTTATCATGTTCATTTTTAGTTATGTGCGTGAAAAGGATCAATTATTACATCAGTATGGAAGTATTTATGTTTAAAATGTTTCTTTGTGACAAACACATTTCACTGCATTACTTGAACACATTTTCTCCCTTTGCTACCCCATCTGCATTAATACATTTGTATTCTGTCTATATTTCCCCCAATTTAATGCCTCCAGCATCTTACTTGTTGTAATCAACTTGCCCTTACTTAATTTAAGCTGTCCATGCCTGCTCAAAGAACAGGTTTGCATATAGGCAAGTTGTTTTGTTTACATTATGTGCTCCTGTTTCTCTGCACTGTTTCATGGACACCAACACTGCTATTCGCCATGAAATGGTGCCTGTAAATGTGTAAGTGTGAGGAGCAGCATGCATATTCAATAAGCACTGCTGTTCATTGCACTAATGTCCTGCAATCATGTAGGCTTTGCAAAAAGCCTACATGAATGTAAATGAATCCCGGGGATTGTCATCTACATACTGAGCAGACGTTCAAAACAGAACTAAACATGGAAAGCAGGTCTAGTGCAAAATGTGAAACTACAGCAGTGAATACCTGTAAGCAGGTGCTTGTCCATAAAATGCCATATCTTGGTCCCCCTTTGAGATTTATTTGTGAAAATTTCAGGAAGTAAGAAAATAATGATCAGCTACCAAAAATGCATAAGATTCATATTCTTCCCTTAGGCATTGTTCATAGGTTCATAGGTAGGTACCAGGCTTTCGGCCCTATAAGTAGGGTTACCATAATTGTTTGTATGTAAAAGAGGATGAAAAAATATGTGCTCCTACCAGCACATATTATTTTGTCCTGTTAGGGCTGAAGAGCAAAAAAAAAAAAAAAATAGGTCCGTGTTTGGGGATTTTTGATTGGCCCGTATGCCGGTATACGAGCCAATCAAAACCTCGAACAGCGGACCCTCTTCTGTTCAATGCGGAACATCAAGCAGTTCTGCATTGAACAGAGCTCCGTTTTTTGATTGGCTCGTATATGAGCCAATCAAAAAAAAAAAAAACAAAGCAGAGGAAAGACTTCGAAATAGGGATGTCTGTTTTTTGAAAATTCTGCGATTTGTCCGGGTTTTAAAACCTGGACAAATCGCAGAATTTTCAAAAACTGCCTGGACAGGAGCCCAAAAAAGAGGACGTGTCCAGGGAAACCCGGACATATGGTAACCTTATATATAAGCCTAGCCAAAAAGGCTCCCTGGCTTTCACCACCCAAGAAAATTATTTTCCTCTGCCCCTGTCAAGCAGTGCCGCAGAAGTGATCCCCGGGCTGAATTTTCTATTTCCCATCCAGTCTTCAAGATTTTTCTTAAAGACGGCCAATGAGGAGCTTTGCTTGACATGAATGGGTAGTTTATTCCAGAGTATGGGAAGTCTCTGGGACAGGAATCTATCCCTCCAGCATGTTCTGTTTATTGTGGTGACAAGGTTTAGGTCCCTGGAGTGTGCGGTTCAGAGAGATTGGGATTTCTTTAAATGTAGCATGTCCAACAGCTCTGGGTCTGACATAGCTTTATATGTTTGGCAGAGATTGCCTCTGAGTAGGCGATATGGGATGGAGTAGAACTGGAGTTTTTTAAGACGGTCTGCGTACGGCATCTGTTTGAGGCTGGTAATCCTCTTAGTGAGTTATTTCAGTGGCCTTTCCAATTGTAGGTGTCTTGTGAGATACATGCCAAATGGGGCATTGTACTCTATAATGGGTCTGATGAGAGATGAGTATAGAGGAACAATCACTTCCTTTTTTCAAGAGGCGAACCCTTTTGTGATGAGGTGTGTCATGTAGAAGGATTTCCTGACTACTGTGGCGATGTGGTTATCAAAGGAGGGACTACTGTCCACCTGTGTCCCAAGGTCTCTTATCACACTTTCGGTGTTTAGTGAGCTACCACCTATGTGGTAGTTTATGGGTATTGAGTTTTTCCCAAAGGGGATGACAGTGCACTTCTTGGCATTGAGCTTGAGGCCACAACTTTGACAAAAAGCATCTGTCTCTGTGAGGCCTTTTTGTAGAATGTCTACATCATTAGGTGATAGCTCCCAGTTTGCAGTCATCTGTAAACTTTGTTAGCCAAAGACTTTCTGTGTTGGCCTGCACTTCAGAGAAGTAGATGCCAAACAGGAGAGGACCCAGGACTGAACCCTGTGGTATTCCAATCGTCACTGGTCTGAAGTCGGACTTGGAGTCAGCTACTTTTACTATGTGGGTTCTGTCAGTGAGCCAGTTGGCCAGCCATCTTGTAACATAGGGATTTATGCCCACTGTAGTGAGTTTATCTATAATTCCAGAGTGGGAGATGGTATCAAAAGCCTTGGCGAGGTCAAGCTAGGCTGTGTGCACTACCTTGCCCTTGTCTACAGTTCTAGTGACTGCTTCAAAGAAGTCAGTCAGGTTTAGTAGACATGATCTACCTTTTACAAACCCAAACTGAGTGGGGTCCAGGGTTTGGAGGTTACCTATGTCTTTGTTTATAAGCTCTAAGATGATACGCTCAATGGCCTTGCAGACCAGGCTCATCAGGTTAATGGGGTGGTAGTTTCCAGGGCCCGTGGTGGCACCCCCTTTGTGGAGTGGGATAACCGCCGCTGTGTACCATTCAGTAGGCATATAGCCTAAGGTGAGGGTGCCTCTGCGTTGAATTTGATTCCACCATATTAATTCTCAAACATTTAGCATCTTCACTCTGGCATGTTACAAATGAATAAATATATACTTTTTCTGATAAAATGTATAGGATTTTTTGCATGTAATGTAATGACAACTCAATAAAAAAGTATTCTAGGCCATTAATATACCAAGCATTCTGAGCAGAAGTTAACTCAGTACCCACAAAAAAGCCAAGCATAATACAAAATGTTAGTTCCCCAAATTTTGACTCTTCAGTGTAACAGAATAACTCTGAGCTACATCTATTTTGGAGTTAGTATATATTTCTATGTAATCACCCGTAAATCTGAGTAAACTGTGAATAGTGGAAAAGTACTGAAAAACAGGAACCTGTTTTAAAGCAGGAAATGTGCTTTATATGGAAGTGTATCCAATTTTCTTTCTCTGCCTAGAGATGTAGTAATGTGAACTGCTCTAAGCCTACGGGTAAACCACTGATTGGTTAATTGCCTTTTGTACTATTTTAATTGGTCTAGTTTATATTTTTGTACTGTCAGCAGTATCACCAGCATATAAGCTTATGCATTCTTTTGTTCGGGGAGTCTCCCTGTTACTTTCCATGAGGCTCCCACACGTGTGTAATAAATACCACTGAAAGAGAGGAAGAAGTGTCTTGTCTTCATTTATGGTAAAATGTTAAAGGCAACAATTGGTGCCGTTTACTCGGATCTGAATTGACGACGGCTGCGGTAGGTGGGGATTGAACAAAGTACTGCTAGTAAAAGGGCCCATGACAGAATTTTCTGTTCTGGCAGTGTTTCTTTAATTTCCTGTACTTGCCTGCTTTAAAAATTAGGTACTGATAATCTTATAGAAATGTAATAATTCCTCTAATTCAGTTGTTTTCCGGTAAGTGGCATGCATTTTTTTTTGCTATTGATTGTGCAGTATGAGAATGGGTTAAAACGAAACACTGACGACATAAGAGTGAAAGGCAATACGAGAGTGGGGAAAACGACGTTTACAAAATGTCATCGCTACATCTGTAAAATACAGAATAGCTTATTGTGTGAAAATGGGAGCGAGTGTGTGAACCATAAAAGAGTCAGAAGGAGGTACACCAGCTGGCTATATGTATTTTCGTGTGTCCCGGGACAATTGTATGTTTTTAAGTCAGTGGGTCACCCTCACTGAGGGCGATGGTAAACTCGCCTTTCCAGAAAATGGTAGTTTTAATAAAAATATTTTGCTTAATCTCCAAGGAAAGTTAAAGAGAAAAGGGAGAAGAATACCAGGGTTGTGCTTGGCAGCATTTAATGATTGGATGACAGAGGTGAAAGAAAGAGAAAAGGATTTGGTTATTAGTAGTTTAAAAGATAATCAGCAGAAATTAAAAGAGAAATTGAGGGAATTACAACAAATTGCTAGTAATTTAGCTATAGTAAACGGTAAATGTTTGAAGGACCCACCCTTTAAGGGGCTTTATCCTGTGAAGGAATTAGCTAAATTGCAGATAACTGAATTGTCGGAAGACAATAATGCTTGGCTCCCCCCACCACCAACTGCACCACCAATTGCACCCCTGCAGTATCAGCCCCCCCTCACTCAACAAGCAGCGGAAGCACAGCAGCCAGATTCCACCACTAAAGATTCCACCCCTAGAGAAAGAGAACAAGCTGCGGACAGTCACTCTAGTGAATCTGATCCAGACACAAGTGATAGAAAAAAGGGACCAAAAACTTGTAGTAAGACTCATAAAGAAGCAAAAGCTGTAATGTATTTTAAAGCTAAACCCTATTATAAAGGTAAAGGGAAGTGACATTTGCACCGACAAAGGCATTTTGGCCAGTTCCCCGCTATAATTGACAGTGGGGATGGATATTTTGGACCAGATAAATTTAATCCAGATTCAGGATCGGAGTCGTCAGACGACGATAGACTGTTACCTTTGAGGGAGGTACCTAACGCAGCCCATGCTAGAAGTGCACAGGAACCACTGACCATTGTAGTACCTAGGGTGTGGTCGGAGGTTGATTTTCAAGCCATTACCAAATTGTTACTGCCTATTCGTACTAATCCAGCTAAGTTCCAGCGTGTGCTGGCGGGACATATTTGTTTGCAAAATCCAATGATAGAAGAAGTTAGGGCAGTTCTTCAGTACGCCGTACTAGCTGATCTGATGAAACGGATTTGGGACCATGCCAATGTTCTTACACCGATTCTGAAACACGATGCACATGGAGATAATGGGTTTGAAGCGGTCAGACAGCGTATAGTAGATGCTATCACAGTAATAGTTCCACCCACACCCAACTGGTCCAAAAGCAAGTCAGTTCTTCAAAAAGAAGATGAACCTGTGGACGAGCATTTAAATCGTCTCACTGAAGCCTTTGACGCTTATTCTGGTTACCCAGAACCCACCGAGTGGCCAGCACAGAGCGGATTGTTGGCTACTTTCGTAGATGGGTTACGCCCACAAGTACAGGATTAGATAAAGGAAGTATGTTTAAACTGGCCTAGTCTTGGATTGCATGAATTAGTTACACAAGTGCAATACCTCTCCGACCACATAGCACAGGAGAAAAAGGATTTACAGGAGAAATTGGTTAAAGCGCAGGTTCAGATGTGCACTGCCTTCGGGCAGCATGGACGGGGAGGACGGTGAAGAGGGAGAGGTGGACGCCAAGGGGCTGGAAACCAAAATAGACAAAACCGGCAGGAAAATCGATCAGCCACACCCCAAAGCTATAATAATCAGATGGAGTGTTTCAATTGTGGCCAAGTAGGCCATTGGAGAAATGAATGCCCGTATCTGGCTGAGCAACCTGCCCCACCCACTGATACGTCACCTCAGTGGAATTCTAATTGGACTCCATCCAATCGGCAGTCATCACAATGAAGGTTCCCTGAATGAAGACAACAGCAGTTGTGCCCTTTCATACCTGTGGATCAAGATGGACCACATGTTATGTTACTTGTCAAAAATAAACTGTGCCCCTTTTTGATTGACACTGGAGCATCCAAATCTATGTTAGCCGGCGAAGCAGCAATAAATGTCCTCCTCTCCAATAAAGTAACTAGAGGCGTAGGTGTCTCTGGCATTCCCATTGAATATTCTGAAACCATCCCAGTCCCAGTAACTTTGGGACCTTTACAAGACAATCATGCATTTTTAGTAGGACCCTCAGTACCTTTAAATCTATTGGGAAGAGATTTTCTCTGTAAGATGGGAGCAACCATCTTTTGCACCGTTGAAGGAGTATATTTATAAGTACCTTCAGATAAACAAGATTGTATTTTGGCTACTTTAGATGAAACCGTCACTCTGCAAACAATGTGTATATAGTCTGACCTTGATAAGAATAAGCATTTAAATTCATTACTCTCTCATCTATGGACCACTCATGATAATGATGTTGGGTTTCTAATTTCAGCTACTCCTGTAAAAATAGCCTTAAAACCCAGAGTAAAGTTACCTCGGGTACCACAGTACCCTTTGATGGTAAAGGCCACATCTGGTATTGCCCCCATCATTTCTGCCTTGGTACAACAAGGAATTATAGTACCTACAACAAGTCTGAGTAATACTCCAATTCTACCGGTAAAGAAACCTGGTAAACAAACTTACAGATTTGTGCAAGACTTGCGAGAAGTCAATAAAGCTGTCTTGCCTGTTTTTCCAATCGTACCAAACCCAGCTACAATTTTAAGCTGTATCCCACCTACAGCATGTTGTTTTATGGTTATAGATATTTCATCAGCTTTCTTCTCCATCCCAGTATATGCAGATAGTCAGTATTTATTTGCATTCACTTATAAAGGCCAACAGTATACTTGGACTTGACTACCCCAAGGGTATGTAGAATCTCCAACCCTATTCTCCAGAGAGATGCACAGACAACTGAAGGATTTACAATTACCACCACATTCAGTATTGGTTCAATATGTAGATGATATTCTTATAGCTTCACAAGATATCCAGTCTTGTATAGAGGACTCACTTCTAATTTTAAGGTTTTTAGCTGAATGAGGTTTTAAGGTAAATAAATCTAAACTGCAGTTTGCTCAAGAAAAAGTACAATACATTGGACACATGATTTCTATGGGTTCACGTCAAATACTTCCAAGGAGAATTACCTCCATTCAGACTGCCCCCCGCCCTGTAACTCAGAGACAACTCAGGGGATTCCTCGGCCTAGCAGGTTATTATAGACAGTAGGTGCCCAATTTTTCAGAAATTTCAGCCCCTCTGTTACAGCTTCTAAAGAAGGAGGTCACAGACCCCCTCTGCCTTGGTCCCCTGAACATGAAAATGCCTTTCAGGCTATTAAAACGGCATTGATAAATCCACCTGCCCTGGGGCTCCCAGATTATTCTAAACACTTTGTTTTCTTCTGTTGTGAAAGAAATAAAACTGCCCTGGGCCTGCTGGTGCAAGGGCGCACAGGAGGCTATCGACCTATAGCATATTACAGCACTCAGACCCTGTTGCTTCTGGCTACCCACCCTGTTTATGAGCAGTGGCAGCCGCTGCTGTTTTGATTGATATGGCAGCACCATTGACATTAGGACATGACACTATACTAGCAGTACCTCATGCGGTACAAGCATTACTTTTAAAAACAAAAACTCAATATCTTTCTAATGCTCGCCTCACTAAATATAAGTTAAGTTTATTAAATAATCCTGCTGTTCAAATTACACGTTGCCCACCACTAAACCCTGCTTCATTAATTCCAGCTAGTGATGAGGGAGAACCACATGACTGTGTGCTTGTAGTTAACACTGTTCTTTCTCCTAGACTAGATTTGCAAGATGTTCCTTTGCTTAATCCTGATTTAGTTCTTTTTGTAGATGGATCCTGTTTACGAAACAATTTTGGTGAACTCCAGGCTGCATGGTCAGTCTGCTCACCATCTGAGGTTTTACAAACTGGGCAATTACTACCTGGCACATCCGCACAAGCCGCGGAATTAATGTCACTTTCGCATGCATGTAAAATGGCCAAAGACAGATCTGTTACTATTTATACTGATTCACGTTATGCCCATGGTGTTGTTCATGATTTTGGTACCTTATGGAAGGAAAGGGGATTTTTGACATCCTCTGGGGCACCAATTAAAAATTACCTGTATATTGATCACCTCTTACAGGATTTATTATTACCTTCCAAAATTGCTGTTATCAAGTGTGCAGCTCACCAGTCTAATGACTCTTTAGTAGAAAAGGGAAATCATTTGGCTGACTGGGCTGCCAAGCAGGCTGCTCTTTCACATACTGTTCAGGGACAATTTCTGCAGCCTATTTTACAAATGGTTACTTTTGACACTACTGTTTTGAAAGCTTTACAAAGTGAAGCATCGGAATCAGAAAGAAAAACATGGCTGGCCCACAGTTGTTTCCAACTCTCTGATTCAATTTGGCAGCATCCTGATGGCAGATTAATTTTCCCTACATCTATGAAATTCTCTCATAAAAGCATATCATTTGCCAGCTCATGTAGGGGTACAAGTATTAATCAAACAAATCCAGAAGGATTGGTTTGCCCCAGGACTTTCTGCTTCTGTGCAACATTTTTTGAGCATGTGCTCCATTTGTTTACAGCATAACATTTCAAAGGGCACTCTGGCTCCCGCTCAACTGGTGCCATATCTAATGGGACCATTTTGTGCTTTACAGTGGGACTTTATTGAACTCCCACCTTGTGCAAGGTTTAAATATGTTTTGACTATTGTTGATATTTTTACAGGGTGGTTGGAAGCCTGCCCCTGTGCTAAAAATGATGCTATTCCAGTTGTAAAAAAATTGTGTTATGAATTAATACCTGGTTTTGGTGTTCCTTGTCAAATATATTTTGACCATGGAATGCATTTTACTGCTAAGTTAGTTGAATCATTGTGTACAATGCTAGGCATTACTTTGAAATTTTATTGTCCATATAGATCACAGGCATCAGGTATTATTGAATGCATGAATCAAACATTAAAAACAAGACTTGTTAAAGTCACTTCAGAAAAAGGCTTAATTTGGGTGTAAGCCTTACCACTAGCCTTACTTTCTATGCAGTCACAACCGCATCCTACTAGGGGTCTTTCTCCACATGAAATTCTCATGGGTCGCCCTTTGCGTATGCCCATGACACCTCCACCACCTTTTTCTGAATATGATGCATTTGATAATGATATTCTTTTGTACTGCAAATCTCGTTTCTTTCCTACAGTTTCACCACCGACAAGTAGCAGTCGCTCAGCATCTTCCTGATCCTTTTCTAGCATCCGCTCTACAACCAGGGGATTGGGTCTACATTAAGTCCTTCTCTATAAAAACAGTGCTCCAGCTGCACTGGAAGGGGCCCTTCCTGGTTCTTCTGACAACGTCATCTGCTGTGCGACTGCAAGGATCTCCAACTTGGGTCCACATTTCACACTTCAAAAAAGTTGTGCTGTCTGAAGATCAACAACCTTTACCTTTTTCAACTCCAGATTCTCCTCCCATTGCTACTCGTACTTGCAGTAGAACTGTTCCAATACCTGACAATGCCTAACATTTACCCTTTTGGAAAACTCCAAGCTTCTGACACTACGCAAACTCAACCACCATTTCCACAAAAAATATTGGACAGTCATTTTGGTGGTTATTTTTGTTGTACTGTTATTTTTGAAGTGGCCTTTTTTATTTCCTGCTCCATCGACACATCACACCAAACAAGCTATTTGGCACCCACCTTTCACCACCTATCAAGCCATAAAATATGTTTAGGCTTCTACATTCAACATCTATAATTGTTGGATCTGCACTTCCATTCCCTCCGTACATGGGGGATTGTCATTAGCTGCGGCTCCACTAAGTATTATTGATACATGGACTAGCTTACTCGACAACACTGCTAACATTACATCCAGTAAATCTATTGCATTACAACTTTCTCTCCGTCGCAATGGCACTCTGTTTCTGATGAAAATACTCAAGTCAACATCATTGGACTTGAAAAATGGGACAAAGTATCTGCAACATGACAATCGAATACCAGTGCAATTATACAGAAGGAAAACGCGTAGCCTCGGGCTGTTGAGTTTCATTTGATGCCATTTAGCCGACATTGAGAAATGCCTCATTACTTGGTTCTCGTAATATCGTATTTCTTGCCATATTCCATGGTATAACTATGGGCAGTGACCATTCTTCAAATGTTACCACCCTGGTGCAGGACTATTTTACATGCAGAAGAAAGGCCTATAAATGGCTACCAGAAAACTGGTCTGGTAGCTGTTTCTTAGGTTATTTAGTCCCAGCCATCCGACATACATCTGCCTTACCTCAAGGAAAATTTTGGAACGTGCGAGAGGTTAAAAAGCCTGCCAATCCATTAGGCCAAATTGATGCATCATGGATTTCTCATCATGACTTAGCTCATGCTGGCACCAAAGGACTATCTCATATGGACTTGTGTAATGACATCATATCATGGGCTGGTATAATTCCAGGATACGGAGCAGCAAAATCAATCTGGAAACTGAGAAAACTGTCTAAATTGCTTGAAGTATTAAGCAATGCCACATTTTCTGCTTAAGAACTAGTGACTGATGAACTGACTGCTATGAGAGCTGTAGTCCTCCAAAACCGTATGGCTCTCGATTTCACCCTAGCGGCGATAGGCGGAACTTGCACTTTAATCCAGGAGGAGTGCTGTACGTTTATTCCTGACAATCAGCATGAAATTGAAAGTCATCTCAAGCTCATTTAGAGAGTCTCCAAACTCTCTAAGGCCAAGGAGACCAATAACTCAACGCAACAGGAAATAAATTCTCCTCACCACTACTAAAGACACCGAGGGTAGACAAATGAACAAAGAAAAAAGACCTTAGGTGTCATCCACAGCTTCAGGCTTCAGACTGTTAAGACACAATTTATTAATCGCTTAAAAAGTGAAGCTGACAGGATGTAAACTTCACTAGAATATGATGAACTGAAAAAAGTTAAGTATCCAAGCAGTTGTCATCCACAGCTTCAAACTTCAGGCTGTTAAAACTCAATTTATTGAAAGCTTAAAAAGTGAAGCTGACAAAATGCACTTCACTGAAATGCTGAAATAATTAGCCTAGTAATTAACATCCACAACTTCAGGCTTCAAGTTGTTAAAGCACAGTTAATAGACGCTTTGTAAGCAAAGCTGACAAAAACATATACTTCACTGGAGTGTAAAAAGCTGATTAAATTGTCCAAACGATAAGCGCTTTCGGCAGATGCCTTCTTCAGATCGTATAAAAATGTGGTTAGCTCTTCCTGTTTATAAAGGAAACACAATCAACAGCTGGTAGTTAATTGTCTTTGGTGTTCTTAAAGGCACAGGACAAAAATAAATGTTCAAAGTGGAGATTTGTCTCCTATAATGTAGTTCAATGTTAAAAATGCTAGAATCATGTATTAATATTTGGTAGGTTTCTTCTAGATTTTAGAACAGGTCTGAGAGGTACTATTGTATTAAGACCTGGGGGTCGATTGGCTCTAAAATTGTTGATCCAAAAGATCTCTCTCAATTCTGTCCTGTTATGGACATCTCCTTCCCTCATGTTTTGGGTGACCACTTCCACTGCTTTAAACAAGAAATTATGTGTAGGATGGACCAATACGTGTGCTGCTAAGGCATTATGTGGAACTTTCTGATCAATGTCTCTGACATGTCATAGAATATGACCCTTTAGTCGTTGGTCAGTTTTACCAAGATAAAAAGCTTGGCACTTGCGACAGGTAGCCAAATAAATAATATGGCTAGTAGTACAATCAGCATAAACATCGAAATGAAAGTTACATCCAGATACTGGGTGGAGAAAAAACAATCAACAAAACAGGAAATAAATTCTCCTCACCACTACTAAAGACACCGAGGGTAGACAAATGAACAAAGAAAAAAGACCTTAGGTGTCGTCCACAGCTTCAGGCTTCAGACTGTTAAGACACAATTTATTAATCGCTTAAAAAGTGAAGCTGCCAGGATGTAAACTTCACTAGAATATGATGAACTGAAAAAAGTTAAGTATCCAAGCAGTTGTCATCCACAGCTTCAAACTTCAGGCTGTTAAAACTCAATTTATTGAAAGCTTAAAAATTGAAGCTGACAAAATGCAAGCTTCACTGAAATGCTGAAATAATTAGCCTAGTAATTAATATCCACAACTTCATGCTTCAAGTTGTTAAAGCACAGTTAATAGATGCTTTGCAAGCAAAGCTGACAAAAACATATACTTCACTGGAGTGTAAAAAGCTGATGCAATTGTCCAAACGAAACACTCATCCTCAGTCATAGATTTCTTGGATGTCAAGATACATTTACATCCAATTCAAGGTCTCTCTACTGGGGTGCATAGGAAAGAGACCTGGCAAAATCATTTCTTACACAGGCAGAGCATGCATCCAAGACATATTTTTGATAACATCTTTGACAACCAAATCTTAAGAGTCTCAAGACTATGTACTGATGAAGAGGAATTCTTGGAAGAGCAATCCAATCTACGTAGATATTTGAAGGATAGGGCTTACCAGGAAAATAATTTTCCACCAATTTCACAGGTGCAAACCTATAGAAAGCAAAGAGGTCAACCTTATTACTCAGAGAGGTCTGAACAAGCTTCACGAAGACAGTCTAATGACACAACACCTCAACAACTTAGATGTATGCTTACTTACAGTTCAGACAATCGACAGGTCTGTGAAGTGATCAGGAAATTTTGGCCAATTCTGACAGCGGATGACAAAATAAAGAACATCGTTGGAGAGAGACCCAGGTTTCTCTATAAGAATAAAAAGAATATCAAGAGATTGTTATGCCATAAAGATGGCTTTAAACGTGGTGGTCCACTATCAGACCACAAAGGTACTATTAAATGCTGCAGATGCAAAGCTTGTCCTTACTTAGATACTAGTAATACTTTTCTCCACCCAGTATCTGGACGTAACTTTCATTTTGATGTTTATGCTGATTGTACTACTAGCCATATTATCTATTTGGCTACCTGTCGCAAGTGCCAAGCTTTTTATCTTGGTAAAACTGACCAACGACTAAAGGATCGTATTCTACGACATGTCAGAGACATTGATCAGAAAGTTCTACATAATGCCTTAGCAGCACACATATTGGTCCATCCTACACATAATTTCTTGTTTAAAGCAGTGGAAGTGTCACCCAAAACATCAGGGAAGGAGATGTCCATAACAGGACAGAATTGAGAGAGATCTTTTGGATCAACAATTTTAGAGCCAATCGACCCCCAGGTCTTAATACAATAGTACCTCTCAGACCTGTTCTAAAATCTAGAAGAAACCTACCAAACATTAATACATGATTCTAGCATTTTTAACATTGAACTACATTATAGGAGACAAATCTCCACTTTGAACATTTATTTTTGTCCTGTGCCTTTAAGAACACCAAAGACAATTAGCTACCAGCTGTTGATTGTGTTTCCTTTATAAACAGGAAGAGCTAACCACACTTTTATACGATCTGAAGAAGGCATCTGCTGAAAGCGCTTATCGTTTGGACAATTTCATCAGCTTTTTACACTCCAGTGAAGTATATGTTTTTGTTAGCTTTGCTTACAAAGCATCTATTAACTGTGCTTTAACAACTTGAAGCCTGAAGTTGTGGATGTTAATTACTAGGCTAATTATTTCAGCATTTCAGTGAAGCTTGCATTTTGTCAGCTTCACTTTTTAAGCTTTCAATAAATTGAGTTTTAACAGCCTGAAGTTTGAAGCTGTGGATGACAACTGCTTGGATACTTAACTTTTTTCAGTTCATCATATTCTAGTGAAGTTTACATCCTGTCAGCTTCACTTTTTAAGTGATTAATAAATTGTGTCTTAACAGTCTGAAGCCTGAAGCTGTGGACAACACCTAAGGTCTTAATAACTCAACGTAGGCATGGCTAACCAACCTGTTCTCAGGTTGGGGAGGTGGACTTTTGAAGTTAATTTTATTAATCTCAGTATTAGCTCTTATTGCTTTTCTTATTGTGTTTTTAATCAAAGTATTGATTTTGAAATTAATGTCTTTTAAGACTACTAAAAAGGTGCCAAAGTGTTATATGCCTGCAGTTATGAATATGGATGATGAAATAAAAATATGTGACAATGTTGAAGGGACTAGCCACATGGTTAAGTTAGACTTAGGGCAAATCTATGATAGACTAAATGGTGATGCTTACACAGCATCAAATGGGGGATTGTAGAATATGAATGGACAAAGTATGTGCTTAAGGAGATTGAGTAGGTGAAAATCTGTATGCATTGAGATGAACTTTGTACTACGAACTCTGAGTAAACTGTGAATAGTGGAAAAGTACTGAAAAACTAGAGCATGTTTTAAAGCAGGAAATGTGCCTTATATGGAAGTGTATCCGATTTTCTTTCTCTACCTAGAGATGTAGTAATGTGAACTGCTCTAAGCCTATGAGTAAACCACTGATTGGTTAATTGCCTTTTGTACTATTTTAATTGGTCTAGTTTATATTTTTGTACTGTCAGCAGTATCACCAGCATGTAAGCTTATGCATTCCTTTGTTCGGGGAGTCTCCCTGATACTTTCCATGAGGCTTCCACATGTGTGTAATAAATACCACTAAAAGAGAGGAAGAAGTGTCTTGTCTTTATTTAAGGTAAAATGTTAAATGCAACAGCCTGCACTTCAAAGAAGTAGATGCCAAACAGGAGAAGACCCAGGACCGAACCCTGTGGTATTCCAATCATCACTGGTCTGAAGTCGGACTTGGAGTCAGATACTTTTACTGTGTGGGTTCTGTCAGTGAGCCAGTTGGCCAGCCATCTTGTGACATAGGGATTTATGCCCAGTATAGTGAGTTTATCTATAATTCCAGAGTGGGAGATGGTATCAAAAGCCTTGGCGAGGTCAAGATAGGCTGTGTGCACTACCTTGCCCATGTCTACAGCTCTAGTGACTGCTTTAAAGAAGTCAATCAGGTTTAGTAGACATGATCTACCTTTTACAAACCCAAACTGAGTGGGGTCCAGGGTTTGGAGGTTACCTATATCTTTGTTTATAAACTCCAAGATGATACGTTCAATGGCCTTGCAGACCAGGCTTGTCAGGCTAATGAGGTGGTAGTTTCCAGGGCCCATGGTGGCACCCCCTTTGTGGAGTGGGATAACCGCCGCTGTGTACCATTCAGTAGGCATATAGCCTAAGGTGAGGGTACCTCTGCGTTGAATTTGATTCCACCATATTAATTCCTCAAACATTTAGCATCTTCACTGTGGCATGTTACAAATTAAAAAATATATACTTTTTCTGATAAAATGTATTGGATTTTTTGCATGTGATGTAATGACAACTCAATAAAAAAGAATTCTAGGCCATTAATGTACCAAGCATTCTGAGCAGAAGTTAACTCAGTACCCACAAAAATGCCAAGCATAATACAAAATGTTGGTGCCCCAAATTTTGAGACTCTTCAGTGTAAGAGAATAACTCTGAGATGCATCCATTTTGGAGTTAGTATATATTTCTATGTAATCACCCTTAAATCCATGCTGTTCCAAAGATTGCATTTACAGTCTACAAAAGTACAGTGGGAACCCCAACATTTCAGAATGTGGCATTGAAGGCATATGAACTAAACCATTAAAGGCTGTTTTTGAAGGGCTATATCTCTGTTCCCTTTTGAGATTTAATTCTGAAATTTACAGATAGCAACCAATAAGATGTTCAGGTATAAAGCTTATCTAAAATTGATAGTTTTGCTTCAGAGCTCCCAGTGTGCCAGGCGTATGAATTTGACTCCACAGTTTTAGCCCCTTGAATGCATATTATTGTTATCATGGTATGTTACAAATGAAAAAAGAAAAAAACAATCTGATAAACTATATAGTGTTTCTACTTCTGATCTAATGACAACTCAGTAGAGAAGTATTCTTGGTTATTACTGTGTTCTGCTTACTGAATTCAGAACAGCCTTTCCAATGTTAATTGCGTATAATGCAAAATGCCAGCCTGCAGTAGTGAACATGTCCAAACATACTGATACAGTGCCACTCTCTATAAAAAACTATATCTCAGTC
Source organism: Protopterus annectens (assembly GCF_019279795.1). Lineage (NCBI taxonomy): Eukaryota > Metazoa > Chordata > Ceratodontiformes > Protopteridae > Protopterus > Protopterus annectens. The sequence goes on along the minus strand of NC_056733.1, from coordinate 781,344,987 downwards.
CACCTTTGAGATTTCATTATGACACTTTTAGAGGGTTACAAATGGATGCTCAGTCACACCCATCACATAAGACTCCTATTATATATACCATTAGGTATTTCACTGACTTATTTAACACCATCAAGTGGTCAGACTTTTGTCATGTAGCTATGACATATTGCAAATGAAAAAATCTGGAAAATATAAAGGTTCATTACTTCTCATGTAATGGTAACTCAGGAGAGAAAGTATTCTAGGCATTTTTTTCTGCTGTGCATACTAAGCAGATGTTTGGCATAACAGCTATGGAAAATTAGTATAATGGAAAATGTCAGACTGTGGCAGTAAAAGCATATGCACTAAAGCCTTTTATATCCATCTATAAAAGGGTATTTATTAGTCACCCTTTCAGATTTCATTATGAAACTTTAACTTATTCCCTCCAGTGGCGATCTTTTACATTTGAACCATTTGAACTCTAACTCCCAATGGCCATGGCCTGAGCCTTGTAATAAAATGAAGTTATCAACTCCCAGATCAAACAAATGTTTGCATGTCTAGAACTGTGTTACTAGAAAACTCTAAATGGCAAAGTATTCAGTGTAAATTAACCTTTACAATGTTTGCAGTCATTCAGTTCGGGGTCTTAAATTGGATTTTATAAGCTACAATAAATAAGCTACAATAACCACAGTAAATATGAATTTTGAAATGTATTAACAGCTTGTGATATCTTGGTAACCATTCAAGCAACACATATGCTGCCAGCAGCATTTTCTTCATACATCTGTGAGCTTTCACATGAGGCTAAGCAGTTCTGTGTCTCTTGATTTTTGAGATATTTAGAGAAATATGGCAATTATCACAATGCAAATGAATGATGTACAAACAACATCAATTATATCTTTATTTCCAGTAAACAGAGGTGAAATATCTATACAGTTGTGTTTGCCATTGTGTAAGCTTTAAGACAAACACTTATAATACCTTATAGGTGGCATTGTTTTTGAATAAATAATACAAATATGAGAAAGCAAAATTTGCCACTTAGACGAGTCACCTGGAGATGCCACTAAGCTATAATGAGTTACAGTAGTAGCAACTGTGTGATTAACTACAAAATGTGTCTAGACTACATTTCTACTCTCAGGAATCTCAGTGCAACTCATTGTTGAATTTGAGACAACCAACTTAACTAAATGTGGTTATAACAGTTTACAAGCAAAACATATTTTTTTCCTGGTGAAATGTATCGGAATTTTACCTCTGAGATAATGAGAACTTAGTCAAAATATAATATGGGCATTGTTTTCTGAACTCCATGTGCACCACTCTTTTTCCTTAAAGAAAGCACAGTTAGGGCGTGGCCAAGATACTCATCCGGTAACAGCGCTTTCTCTCAGCTCTCTTACCTTATTACTATTCCTGACAGGAATTTTACGAAATAAGGAACAATTTGAGGAAAGTTCTGTTACTAACAACTTTATATTACCCTGGAGCATCTACAGAAGAAATTTCATTGACTGTCTTTGGACAATTCCTGTCAAATTAACTACTGAAAAACAACACTACAATCAGCCATACATCATGAGTCACCTTAAGAATTCAGCTCAGGACTCTACCATCAGAAAGGAACTGCATTCACTTATTTCTACTATACAGGAACTGACAATCAAAATTGATAAGATGGATAACAAAATAGATACTTTCAAGGAAAAATTCTCACAACAACTTGAACAACTTCAGGAAATGTTTACACAACAGAAAGGGCAAATTTCACTTATGGAACAGTCATTAAATAACATTCACTCAAGGTTACTAACAGAGGAACAGCAAACAGAATTTTTATTACAGCAGAATACTTACTTAATAGAAAAACTTGATGATATGGAAAACCGAACAAGAAGAAACAACATCCGGATATATGGTTTACCAGAGAAAGCAGAAGGGGCCAACATAATAAACTTTCTCACCACCTGGATAGCAGATATAGTGAAATTACCTGAAGCCCTTTCATATAGCATAGAACGTGCACACAGGTCATTAGCCTCTGGAAATACCTCTTCAATCAAAAATAAGCCAAGATCCATAATTGTGAGACTTTTTTCTACCCAAGACAAAGATCTAATCCTAAGAAATGCCTGGGCAAATTCACCCATCAAATATAAAGATGCTCTAATCAGATTTGACAACGACTATTCTGTAAAAGTGCTTTCTAAAAGAAAATAATTCCTACCAATAATAAAAATCCTAAAGAAGAAACAACTGAAAACTCATCTTTTGTTTCCAGCAAGATTGAGAATCTTTCTCCCAGAGAGAATAAAAATCTTTGAAACAGTTGATTCAGCAATAAAATATCTTTCCAACAACAATATACTAATACAAGAAGAATCTATGGAATGGACAAATAGTACACCAAAAAGAAATGCAGATGTAAGCAACTGGAAGACTGTTGAACAAAAGAAAAAAAAAACTGAATGACAAATAAACATAAATGTTTTACACGCTGTTAAAACATGAACAATGATTTAAGATTAACAAGCAAAAAAAAAAAAAAAAAACAACACCTTAAAACAGGTATGCCTTTACAGTTATTTATTAATTACTATTAGATTTATAAGTTACTTAACAAATTCAATACTAAAGTCTTTTATTAATTACTTCTATACTCTTTTGATAAAACATACTAGACAATACATGGAGATTTCCATATACAATACATTTAAAGCATTAACAAATAGAAATGTTCTTCTATAGACTTATATTGATATGTAAATGTTTGTTTTGTCTCTGACTTAATAGATTAAATGAGCTGTAAAAAATGTTCTAAATTTCTTATTAGGTACAGTCCCAAAGTAAATGTTTACTTAATGTTTAGATTTTATTATTATATGCCCTTCTAAGCAAAGACAGGTTTAAATTTGTAAAAAAAAAAACATCCACAGGAACGAGCAGTTAAATATTTCTGTTATTTTTATGCTTTACTACTTTTCAGAATTGAAATGAAAGCAACTACAACTGTTATTTTTTAAAGTGGAAACAGTACATTATAGTTGTGTGAACTTTACCTTGATTATAGAAAGGGAAAAAAATCACTCTTTCCTTCCTGCCTGGTCAGACCAAAAAGTACACACTGAGGAACCTTGTTTGCAGACAGAAACGCCTCCGAGTCAAAAAGCTTCTTAACGCTTTTATTTTGAACAAACCAAAAGAGCGTTTTCGCCACAGACCACTGCAGCTTCTTCAGAGAAACAAGTTAGACAAAAAACACTCACTTTAAAACTACTACATCAGGAAATGACATATTCCTGTTTCCTGTTACCGAACAGTTGTATTTAAAGGCACATACAAAGTGCTAAAAAGTTAAAGGCATCCCACATTTAAAATCATTTTTAAAAGTAGCACACAACAATAAGAAATGGATTCAATTATATGAAAAAAGATCTCAGCGACTTAACAATGATAACATAGATGACAAAAAACAGGTGTCATTACTATTTACAATAAACTACTATACAAAATGTGTAAGTAGATCTATCGAAAAGTATACTCTGATACTCACTTAAAACATTAAAACAAATTTGCCTTGTATGAGGTGTGTGTAAGGGATAAATACTGCTCATATTTGCTCAGGCTTAATTTATTAAACATTCTGTTTGTGCTGTAACCATGCAGGACTAAGGAGAAAAAGGAAGAAGGGGACGGGGAAAGGGAAGAAGGGGAAAGTATCCTTTGCCCTGCGGAAAACACGTGCGACCTAAAAGATTCAGCATGTGAGAATCCATTGTGTCTTCCTACTAAGACCACTAAGACTAGGTTATAAACCTGACTGTTAGGTTAAGCAAGCCCTGAATGGTAGACGGTCAAGTCAACTAGCTAGACCCAATGTGTTAGTGCAAGGTGCTGAAAACAAACAGGACTGCCAAGTCATCAATATGTGTTGCCTGATATACGGGTCAGACCTAAAGTCAGGAAAACTATATAGTAACAGTAGGTTTTACCTAAAATAACTTTTAATTTAAGAACTGGGGCAATGTTGCAGTTAGTGTTAAGGCCAGGGGAGACAGAAAGCGTCCAAGCGCAACTGCCAATCAGCTCACAATTTTCTAGTATTAAAGATACAGGGCCCCCTCTGATTTTTAAGGGTACATGGTCTATAGCCATAAAGCTGAAACTATGTCCTGGGAACAATACAATATGTTTGGCCAGTGCGTTGTCATCTTTACATGTCCTAATTGCATACAAGTGCTCATACATCCTATCTACGCAGTCTCCTGTCGGTTTTCCGATGTAGAACCCAGAGCAGCAGTTGCACATAGCAATGTATATAACTGATTTGCTCTCACAATTAAGTGCATGCTTGATGACAAACTTCCTGTCCCTAACAAGGAATGTCTCCCCTGTTCGGACATTGTTACAGAAGTTACAGAAACCACATCTGGACATTCCTTTCCTTTTATAAAAACTATACTGTTGGATATCCCTTTGTAATAGTTCCTTCAAATTTTAGATCGTTTAAAAATGAATCTGGGTTCGTCTCCCAATTTTCCTGCTAGTGATGGATTTGAGGATATCAACCTCCAATTCTTACGGATGATGTCCAGAATTGCTTCTGAATTAGTACTAAAAATAATGTGAAGCTCAAAGATAAATCTGTGTTTGATTCTCTGCGGTCAACATTGCTACCTATTAGACGCTTATAGGCACCTCATCTGTGAAACTACTAACTACACTGGAGGAGACCTTTTGTTTAGTCAATAAAGGGGTGTAGAAGCCTCTAGTTCTTTTAAGAGTAACTTCCTCAATAAGTTCACAAACCATTTTCTCAGGATAGCCATGGTTAGTGAACATTTCCTTCAGAAATGAACATTCCTTAACAAAATCCACAAGGGTGCTGCACATTCTTCCTGCCCTCACCAGCTGTCCCTTCACTATAGATCTTTTCTGTTTGTGAGGGTGAAAGCTGGTGAAGTGCAGAAAAGAATTACAGTATGTAACTTTCTAAAGGCGGTGGACCTGAAGCACTGATGACAAATATCCTTCGTAAGTTTGACATCTAAATAATCCAGCTCAGTGGTAGAAAATTTAAAAGTGAACTTCAGGAACTCAGTGGAATTACTAATATTATCCACTAAGTTTTTCGCTTCCAATTCTGACCCCTGAACAGGAGGAACATATCGTCAAGGTAGCGGGTGTAGAAGGTAACAGGGGCCATAATACCAGGAGATCAGCCAAGATGTTTGCTTCCCAGTACCCCATTACATAGTTTGCCACACCAGCTCCACATGGGGAGCCCATTGCCACCCCCCGTTTCTGTAAATAGAAGTCACCGTCAAATAGGAAGTAGTTACTGGTTAGTACTATTTCAAGTAATTCCATAACCAGTTCGACCTCCAATCTGGTCGCCCCACAATTTTGTAACATTGACCCTGTCCATTCAACCGCCTCTAAGTGCGGTATGCGTATAGAGGTCAATGACATCAATAGTTAACAAGTTGTCATCTTCATTGAATGGCAGTTTATTTATGTTGTCCAAAAGTGTCCATGAATCCTTACACACACTTGGAATGTACTTAACGTATTTGTCCAAGATGTGTGTGATTAGTTTGGAACATGGGTAAGTAATAGAGGATCTACTGTCAATTAAAGCTCTCATAGGGGGTCAGTAACACTTTTATGGATTTTAGGGATCCCAAACATAGCAGGGGATCTTAGAGACATGATGTCAATATAATTATATGTCTTGATGTCAATTTCCCCGTTAAGAAAAGGTCCCTAAAATATCCCCTGATCCTTTGTGTGGTACCGTTAACTTCATTTCTTGAAGCTTTTGTGTAGGCATCACCATCAAGGAGGGAAGTCATTTTCTCATTATAGGTGACATTATGAAAAATCACCAAGCCACCTCCCTTGTCCGGTATTAACACCCGTATAGGTAACTGACTAAGTTCATCCAGTAATAAGCGTTGTTCTTTAGAAATATTGGGAGTTGTAGGCCTATTATATTCATTATATTTGTTACCCAAAAATCTAAAATCAAATTCACACATGTTCTCAAACAATTCCAACGTAGAATGTAATGGAGGGTTAAAAACACTGGACAGTTTTGGAAGTCCTACATTGGGGATGGCGTTTACTTCACCATGATTCACATCCTCTGTTTCATGATTGAACAGTAACTTAAGATTCATTTTTCTTACAAAACACTTTAGTTCAATAATTTCTTTAGCAACATTCCCATAGGAAGTTGGAACAAAAGTGTTTCCAAAAGCTAACAATTCTATCAATTGTTGGTCCAAAATAATGTCAGAAAAATTGTAAATGGTAAAGTCGCCATTCGTGTTAGTGAGAATGACAGGGGGCCCACCATGAGAAGGTGAGCTAGAGGCATCAGCGTCGACTATACTAGAACTGTCTGCCACCAAGAAGTTAGGTATGGGGTCAAGCAGGGGCAAGTTTGTTACTTAGTTGTGTTACTGTTAGACTTCTTGCTGCGTTGCCTAAAAAATTTTTGTTGTTACTATTCCCTGCATTATAAGTGTTGTGCCCCCTGTTGTCATTGTAACCTTTGTCACTTCTCTCGTGGCTTCCCTTATCTTTAGCAAAGCCCTTAATTCTGTTACTCCTTCTAGGTGTTGGGGTGGCATGAACATTCCCAGAGTCTTCTTCATCAAGGTCTTCTACCCCCTCCTCATCCTCACCTAGTGTTTGGACGGATATTCATTATTACTACTTATCTGAACATGTCTGGTCACTTTAAGGTTAGGGTAAGCAGCATTTTACCATAAGCCTCTCTGTCCCTACTCAATTTTTTACTCTTGTTTCCCTTTAGTTTAAGTAGCAGAGTATCAATACTGGACAAAATCCGTCCGTGTCGAACTGGTATCTATTAAAATCTAAATGTTGCTTAATTTCATTGTCTAAATCATTAATTTCTTTTAATACAACATCAACATTTGCACCATAGTGCTTAATAATAACATTCATTAACTCAGCACCATGTTTTTGAAAAAGAGCCTCCAGGTCAATCAGGAAGTCATGGTCTGAAATTAAACCAGAAGGCATAAAATTATTCCATAAGCCTTTTGGTACAATATTTTCATTAATGCATTGCTTGAAGTAACCAGACTCAAGCTGCAGTTTTTAATTTTAATAATTTAGAGTCAAAAATCTTAAGCTTTTCTGATAAGCATAAGCCATCATTATTTGCGACAGTACCTGTATTTATTCCTTGCTCGGTGAAAAACAAGTTAGTAGTATCCAAAAGCCAGCCACCGAGGTCTGGAATTCTATTATTAGACCCTGTAGGTATATTGTCGTTACTGGAACCAGCAACTGCTCCATTCCGAGCAGTTGTTTGGACGGTGGTACATTCGTTAGAGGCCACTGCAGCGTACGAACCAGTCCGTCTTGTTGCTTCCAGGCCACTCGGACTTAAGCTGTAATCCAGGTCCTTGGCTCATTCCTGTGCCAAGAACATCGGCAGGTGACATAGTCCGAGGGTTAGGTTGCGCTGCTGGGATCCAATCTTCATTTGGGCCCTGGCTGTGCTCTATTGTCAAACCATTCCGGCTCGGACCATTTCTCAGTGCATGGAAGGAAGCTTGCATCGTATCCATCCTCGAGTTCATGTCATCCAGTCTAGCTGATAGACCTGCTATCAGCGAAGTTAAGTCAGTATCCATAGCAGTGCTGCCAGTTGCCATTAACTCAACTGTTAGTCAACTGCTAACAACTACCGGTAAAACAAGGTAAAACACGAAAGGCTGCAAAGTTGCAAACCAACAGGAATCCTCCTACGAAAAACCACAAAAACTGCTTTCAAACAAGTCAGACCAAAAAGTACACTGAGGAACCTTGTTTGCAGACAGAAGCCTCGAGTCAAAAAGCTTCTTAGCGCTTTTATTTTGAACAAACCAAAGAGCGTTTTCGCCACAGACCACTGCAGCTTCTTCAGAGAAACAAGTTAGACAAAAAACACTCACTTTAAAACTACTACATCAGGAAATGACATATTCCTGTTTCCTGTTACCGAACAGTTGTATTTAAAGGCACATACAAAGTGCTAAAAAGTTAAAGGCATCCCACATTTAAAATCATTTTTAAAAGTAGCACACAACAATAAGAAATGGATTCAATTATATGAAAAAAGATCTCAGCGACTTAACAATGATAACATAGATGACAAAAAACAGATGTCATTACTATTTACAATAAACTACTATACAAAATGTGTAGATCTATCGAAAAGTATACTCTGATACTCACTTAAAACATTAAAACAAATTTGCCTTGTATGAGGTGTGTGTAAGGGATAAATACTGCTCATATTTGCTCAGGCTTAATTTATTAAACATTCTGTTTGTGCTGTAACCATGCAGGACTAAGGAGAAAAAGGAAGAAGGGGGCGGGGGAAGGGGAAAGAAAGGAAGGGGAAAGTATCCTTTGCCCTGCGGAAAACACGTGCAACCTAAAAGATTCAGCACGTGAGAATCCATTGTGTCTTCCTACTAAGACCACTAAGACAGGGCTTGCTTAACCTAACAGTCAGGTTTATAACTGGTCTTGGTGGTCTTGGTAGGAAGACACAATGGAGGCTCACGTGCTGAATCTTTAGGTCGAGCCCCAAAGGATATTTTTTTTTCCTTCTTCCCTCAGCCTGCATTTACACTTGTTGATTAAAAAAAGTTGGAAACTTTTTGGGTAAAAAGTAATAGAGGATCTACTGTCAATTAAAGCTCTCATAGGGGGTCAGTAACACTTTTATGGATTTTAGGGATCCCAAACATGGGAGCAGGGGATCTTAGAAGACATGATCTCAATATAATTATATCTCTTGATGTCAATTTTCCCCGTTAAGAAAAGGTCCTAAAATATCCCTGATCCTTTGTGTGCCGTTAACTTCATTTCTTGAAGCTTTTGTGTAGGCATCACCATCAAGGAGGAAGTCATTTTCTCATTATAGGTGACATTATGAAAATCACCAATCCACCTCCCTTGTCCGGTTTTAACACCCGTATAGGTAACTGACTAAGTTCATCCAGTAATAAGCGTTGTTCTTTAGAAATATTGGGAGTTGTAGGCCTATTATATTCATTATATTTGTTACCCAAAAATCTAAAATCAAATTCACACATGTTCTCAAACAATTCCAACGTAGAATGTAATGGAGGGTTAAAAACACTGGACAGTTTTGGAAGTCCTACATTGGGGATGGCGTTTACTTCACCATGATTCACATCCTCTGTTTCATGATTGAACAGTAACTTAAGATTCATTTTTCTTACAAAACACTTTAGTTCAATAATTTCTTTAGCAACATTCCCATAGGAAGTTGGGAACAAAAGTGTTTCAAAAGCTAACAATTCTATCAATTGTTGGTCCAAAATAATGTCAGAAAAATTGTAAATGGTAAAGTCGCCATTCGTGTTAGTGAGAATGACAGGGGGCCCACCATGAGAAGGTGAGCTAGAGGCATCAGCGTCGACTATACTAGAACTGTCTGCCACCAAGAAGTTAGGTATGGGGTCAAGCAGGGGCAAGTTTGTTACTTCGTTCTGTTCCTGTAAGACTTCTTGCTGCGTTGCCCTAAAAAATTTTTGTTGTTACTATTCCCTGCATTATAAGTGTTGTGCCCCCTGTTGTCATTGTAACCTTTGTCACTTCTCGTGGCTTCCCTTATCTTTAGCAAAGCCCTTAATTCTGTTACTCGTTCTAGGTGTTGGGGTGGCATGAACATTCCCAGAGTCTTCTTCATCAAGGTCTTCTACCCCTCCTCATCCTCACCTAGTGTTTGGACGGATATTCATTATTACTACTTATCTGAACATGTCTGGTCACTTTAAGGTTAGGGTAAGCAGCATTTTTACCATAAGCCTCTCTGTCCCTCACTCAATTTTTTACTCTTGTTTCCCTTTAGTTTAAGTAGCAGAGTATCAATACTGGACAAAATCCGTCCGTGTCGAACTGGTATCTATTAAAATCTAAATGTTGCTTAATTTCATTGTCTAACTCATTAATTTCTTTTAATACAACATCAACATTTGCACCATAGTGCTTAATAATAACATTCATTAACTCAGCACCATGTTTTTGAAAAAGAGCCCAGGTCAATCAGGAAGTCATGGTCTGAAATTAAACCAGAAGGCATAAAATTATTCCAGCTAAGCCTTTTGGTACAATATTTTCATTAATGCATTGCTTGAAGTAAGCAGACTGCTGCAGTTTTTAATTTTAATAATTTAGAGTCAAAATCTTAAGCTTTTCTGATAAGCATAAGCCATCATTCATTTGCGACAGTACCTGTATTTATTCCTTGCTCGGTGAAAAACAAGTTAGTAATCCAAAGCCAGCCACGAGGTCTGGAATTCTATTATTAGACCCTGTATATATTGTCTGGAAAACTGCTCCATTCCGAGCAGTTGTTTGAATGATGGCTACATTCGTTAGAGGCCACTGCAGCGCATTTAACCAGTCCGTCTTGTTGCTTCCAGGCCACTCGGACTTAAGCTGTAATCCAGGTCCTTGGCTCATTCCTGTGCCAAGAACATCGGCAGGTGACATAGTCCGAGGGTTAGGTTGCTGCTGGGATCCAATCTTCATTTGGGCCCTGGCTGTGCTCTATTGTCAAACCATTCCGGCTCGGACCATTTCTCAGTGCATGGAAGGAAGCTTGCATCGTATCCATCCTCGAGTTCATTCTTCAGCTGATCCTGCTATCAGCGGTTAAAGTCAGTATCCATAGTGCCAGTGCTGCCAGTTATTAACTCAACTGTTAGTCAACTGCTAACAACTACCGGTAAAACAGGTAAAACACGAAGGCGTGCAGTAAACCAACAGGAATCCTCCTCGAAAAACCACAAAACTGCTTTCAAACAAGTCAGACCAAAAGTACACACAATGAGGAACCTTGTTTGCAGACAGAACGCCTCGAGTCAAAAAGCTTCTTAACGCTTTTGTTTTTGAACAAACCAAAACTGCGCCAAATTTACAAAGACCACTGCAGCATTTCTTCAGAGAAACAGTTGTATCAAAATCACACTTTAAAAACCAATACATCAGGAAATGACATACCTGTTTCCGTGCCGCTTAACAGTTATTAGCAGACATACAGTGTTAAAGAAGGTATCTCATTATTTAAAATCGTTTTGTGTAGCACATACAATAAGCTGGCAGTCGACTACTGGTGGTGACTACGGTTTCTGGGTCAATGAGCAATATGTATTTATTTAAAAACAGATGTCATTGGCTTGGCTTACAATAACTACCATACAAATGTGAGTCTATCTAAAGTATTATTTCGATACTAGCATTAAACATTTTTTGAAAACAGTCTTCTGTTTTGTATGAGGTGTGTGTAAGGGATACTGTTTCATATTTTGCTCAGGCTTGAATTTTATTAAACATTCTGGTTTGTGCTGCAAACCATGCAGTGACCAAGGAGAAAAAGGAAGAAGGGGGGACGGGGAGAAAGGGGGAAAGTATTCCGTTCTGCGTGAAGGAACACGCAATTCCAAAGATTCAGCACGTGAGAATCCATTGTGTCTTCCTACTAAGACCACTAAGACAGGGCTTGCTTAACCTAACAGTCAGGTTTATAACCTAGTCTTAGTGGTCTTAGTAGGAAGACACAATGGATTCTCACGCTGAATCTTTAGGTCGACGCAGTTTTCCGCAGGGCAAAGTATACTTTCCCTTTCCTTTCTTCCCCTTCTTCCTTTTTCTCCTTAGTCCTGCATGGTTACAGCACAAACAGAATGTTTAATAAATTAAGCCTGAGCAAATATGAGCAGTATTTATCCCTTACACACACCTCATACAAGGCAAATTTGTTTTAATGTTTTAAGTGAGTATCAGAGTATACTTTTCGATAGATCTACTTACACATTTTGTATAGTAGTTTATTGTAAATAGTAATGACATCTGTTTTTTGTCATCTATGTTATCATTGTTAAGTCGCTGAGATCTTTTTTCATATAATTGAATCCATTTCTTATTGTTGTGTGCTACTTTTAAAAATGATTTTAAATGTGGATGCCTTTAACTTTTAGCACTTTGTATGTGCCTTTAAATACAACTGTTCGGTAACAGGAAACAGGAATATGTCATTTCCTGATGTAGTAGTTTTAAAGTGAGTGTTTTTTGTCTAACTTGTTTCTCTGAAGAAGCTGCAGTGGTCTGTGGCTAAAACGCCTTTTGGTTTGTTCAAAATAAAAGCTAAGAAGCTTTTTGACTCGGTATGCTTTCTGTCTGCAAACAAGGTTCCTCAGTGTGTACTTTTTGGTCTGACTTGTTTGAAAGCAGTTTTTGTGGTTTTTCGTAGGAGGATTCCTGTTGGTTTGCAGCTTTGCAGCCTTCGTGTTTTACCTTGTTTTTCCGGTAGTTGTTAGCAGTTGACTAACAGTTGAGTTAATGGCAACTGGCAGCACTGCTATGGATACTGATTCTAACTTCGCTGATAGCAGGTCTATCAGCTAGACTGGCTGACATGAACTCGAGGATGGATACGATGCAAGCTTCCTTCCATGCACTGAGAAATGGTCCGAGCCGGAATGGTTTGACAATAGAGCACAGCCAGGGCCCAAATGAAGATTGGATCCCAGCAGCGCAACCTAACCTCGGACTATGTCACCTGTCATGTTCTTGGCACAGGAATGAGCCAAGGACCTGGATTACAGCTTTCCGTTTAAGTCCGAGTGGCCTGGAAGCAACAAGACGGACTGGTTCGCACGCTGCAGTGGCCTCTAACGAACGCACATCATTCAAAACAACTGCTCGAATGGAGCAGTTGCTGGTTCCAGTAACGACAATATACCTACAGGGTCTAATAATAGAATTCCAGACCTCGTGGCTGGCTTTTGATACTACTAACTTGTTTTTCACCGAGCAAGGAATAAATACAGGTACTGTCGCAATAATGATGGCTTATGCTTATCAGAAAAGCTTAAGATTTTTGACTCTAAATTATTAAAATTAAAAAAACTGCAGCTTGAGTCTGCTTACTTCAAGCAATGCATTAATGAAAATATTGTACCAAAAGGCTTGCGGAATAATTTTACGCCTTCTGGTTTAATTTCAGACCATGACTTCCTGATTGACCTGGAGGCTCTTTTTCAAAAACATGGTGCTGAGTTAATGAATGTTATTATTAAGCACTATGGTGCAAATGTTGATGTTGTATTAAAAGAAATTAATGATTTAGACAATGAAATTAAGCAACATTTAGATTTTAATAGATACCAGTTCGACACGGACGGATTTTGTCCAGTATTGATACTCTGCTACTTAAACTAAAGGGAAACAAGAGTAAAAAATTGAGTAGGGACAGAGAGGCTTATGGTAAAAATGCTGCTTACCCTAACCTTAAAGTGACCGGACATGTTCATATAAGTAGTAATAATGAATATCCGGTCCAAACACTAGGTGAGGATGAGGAGGGGGTAGAAGACCTTGATGAAGAAGACTCTGGGAATGTTCATGCCACCCCAACACCTAGAAGGAGTAACAGAATTAAGGGCTTTGCTAAAGATAAGGGAAGCCACGAGAGAAGTGACAAAGGTTACAATGACAACAGGGGCACAACACTTATAATGCAGGAATAGTAACAACAAAAATTTTTAGGGCAACGCAGCAAGAAGTCTTACAGGAACAGAACAGAACGAAGTAACAAACTTGCCCCTGCTTGACCCCATACCTAACTTCTTGGTGGCAGACAGTTCTAGTATAGTCGACGCTGATGCCTCTAGCTCACCTTCTCATGGTGGGCCCCTGTCATTCTCACTAACACCTAATGGCTTAATTTTACCATTTACAATTTTCCTTTCATTATTTTGGCCCACCAATTTGTAGCATTGTTAGCTTTTGAAACACTTTTGTTCCAACTTCCTATGGGAATGTTGCTAAAGAAATTATTGAACTAAAGTGTTTTGTAAGAAAATGAATCTTAAGTTACTGTTCAATCATGAAACAGAGGATGTGAATCATGGTGAAGTAAACGCCATCCCCAATGTAGGACTTCCAAAACTGTCCAGTGTTTTTAACCCTCCATTACATTCTACGTTGGAATTGTTTGAGAACATGTGAATTTGATTTTAGATTTTTGGGTAACAAATATAATGAATATAATAGGCCTACAACTCCCAATATTTCTAAAGAACAACGCTTATTACTGGATGAACTTAGTCAGTTACCTATACGGGTGTTAAAACCGGACAAGGGAGGTGGCTTGGTGATTTTTCATAATGTCACCTATAATGAGAAAATGACTTCCTCCTTGATGGTGATGCCTACACAAAAGCTTCAAGAAATGAAGTTAACGGTACCACACAAAGGATCAGGGATATTTTAGGACCTTTTCTTAACGGGAAAATTGACATCAAGACATATAATTATATTGACATCATGTCTTCTAAGATCCCCGCTATGTTTGGGATCCCTAAAATCCATAAAAGTGTTACTGACCCCCTATGAGAGCTTTAATTGACAGTAGATCCTCTATTACTTACCCATGTTCCAACTAATCACACACATCTTGGACAAATACGCTAAGTACATTCCAAGTGTGTGTAAGGATTCATGGACATTTTTGGACAACATAAATAAACTGCCATTCAATGAAGATGACAACTTGTTAACTATTGATGTCATTGACCTCTATACGCATACCGCACTTAGAGGCGGTTGAATGGACAGGGTCAATGTTACAAAATTTTGGGGCCCAGATTGGAGGTCGAACTGGTTATGGAATTACTTGAAATAGTACTAACCAGTAACTACTTCCTATTTGACGGTGACTTCTATTTACAGAAACGGGGTGGCGATGGGCTCCCCATGTGGAGCTGGTGTGGCAAACTATGTAATGGGGTACTGGGAAGCAAACATCTTGGCTGATCTCCCTGGTATTATGGCCCCTGTTACCTTCTACACCCGCTACCTTGACGATATGTTCCTCCTGTTCAGGGGGTCAGAATTGGAAGCGAAAAACTTAGTGGATAATATTAGTAATTCCACTGAGTTCCTGAAGTTCACTTTTAAATTTTCTACCACTGAGCTGGATTATTTAGATGTCAAACTTACAAAGGATATTTGTCATCAGTGCTTCAGGTCCACTGTCTTTAGGAAAGCCACATACTGCAATTCTTTCCTGCACTTCACCAGCTTTCACCCTCACAAACAGAAAAGATCTATAGTGAAGGGACAGCTGGTGAGGGCAGGAAGAATGTGCAGCACCCTTGTGGATTTTGTTAAGGAATGTTCATTTCTGAAGGAAATGTTCACTAACCATGGCTATCCTGAGAAAATGGTTTGTGAACTTATTGAGGAAGTTACTCTTAAAAGAACTAGAGGCTTCTACACCCCTTTATTGACTAAACAAAAGGTCTCCTCCAGTGTAGTTAGTAGTTTCACAGATGAGGTGCCTATAAGCGGTCTAATAGGTAGCAATGTTGACCGCAGAGAATTAAACACAGATTTATCTTTGAGCTTCGTTACTATTTTTAGTACTAATTCAGAAGCAATTCTGGACATCATCCGTAAGAATTGGAGGTTGATATCCTCAAATCCATCACTAGCAGGAAAATTGGGAGACGAACCCAGATTCATTTTTAAACGATCTAAAAATTTGAAGGAACTATTACAAAGGGATATCCAACAGTATAGTTTTTATAAAAGGAAAGGAATGTCCAGATGTGGTTTCTGTAACTTCTGTAACAATGTCCGAACAGGGGAGACATTCCTTGTTAGGGACAGGAAGTTTGTCATCAAGCATGCACTTAATTGTGAGAGCAAATCAGTTATATACATTGCTATGTGCAACTGCTGCTCTGGGTTCTACATCGGAAAAACCGACAGGAGACAGCGAGATAGGATGTATGAGCACTTGTATGCAATTAGGACATGTAAAGATGACAACGCACTGGCCAAACATATTGTATTGTTCCCAGGACATAGTTTCAGCTTTATGGCTATAGACCATGTACCCTTAAAAATCAGAGGGGGCCCTGTATCTTTAATACTAGAAAATTGTGAGCTGGATTGGCAGTTGCGCTTGGACGCTTTCTGTCTCCTGGCCTTAACACTAACTGCAACATTGCCCCAGTTCTTAAATTAAAAAGTTATTTTAGGTAAAACCTACTGTTACTATATAGTTTTCCCTGACTTTAGGTCTGACCCGTATATCAGGCAACACATATTGGATGACTTGGCAGTCCTGTTTGTTTTCAGCACCTTGCACTAACACATTGGGTCTAGCTAGTTGACTTGACCGTCTACCATTCAGGGCTTGCTTAACCTAACAGTCAGGTTTATAACCTAGTCTTAGTGGTCTTAGTAGGAAGACACAATGGATTCTCACGTGCTGAATCTTTTAGGTCGCACGTGTTTTCCGCAGGGCAAAGGATACTTTCCCCTTTCCTTTTCTTCCCCCCCCCCCTTCTTCCTTTTTCTCCTTAGTCCTGCATGGTTACAGCACAAACAGAATGTTTAATAAATTAAGCCTGAGCAAATATGAGCAGTATTTATCCCTTACACACACCTCATACAAGGCAAATTTGTTTTAATGTTTTAAGTGAGTATCAGAGTATACTTTTCGATAGATCTACTTACACATTTTGTATAGTAGTTTATTGTAAATAGTAATGACATCTGTTTTTTGTCATCTATGTTATCATTGTTAAGTCGCTGAGATCTTTTTTCATATAATTGAATCCATTTCTTATTGTTGTGTGCTACTTTTAAAAATGATTTTAAATGTGGGATGCCTTTAACTTTTTAGCACTTTGTATGTGCCTTTAAATACAACTGTTCGGTAACAGGAAACAGGAATATGTCATTTCCTGATGTAGTAGTTTTAAAGTGAGTGTTTTTTGTCTAACTTGTTTCTCTGAAGAAGCTGCAGTGGTCTGTGGCGAAAACGCTCTTTTGGTTTGTTCAAAATAAAAGCGTTAAGAAGCTTTTTGACTCGGAGGCGTTTCTGTCTGCAAACAAGGTTCCTCAGTGTGTACTTTTTGGTCTGACTTCCTGCCTGGTCCTCGAGCTATTTACAATGACTATAAAGCACCACTAGCACTACAGACATTAAATTCAGACTGCAACATCTCTCTGCTTACATACATCATCCCTTAAAAGACTGCATCATATCATCGTGAAGCAGAGACAAAAATGCAGAAATGAGCTAACTTCTTAAAGCAATAGCTCTGTTATCATAAGCGCTTATATACTAATGTACCTCTAGTGGTGTACTGCATTCTGCACAAATGAATTTAATTAGAATTTTTGTTATTTATGGGGAGGGAGTTCTGTCTTTAATTAAAAAATGTGTTTATCTACCCATCTAATAAAGTGCCTTCCTCCAGTTTCAAATCTTTGAACAAGTTAATTTAAAACTTATGGCTTTGTCTTTGTTTTTGGTCTTCCCAATGGTGATGTCTTGCCTCATCCACCTTACCTCACAGACGAACCAGTATTTGATAACAAGACTGGCTTTCTGCAAGGCCGCAAGTGCATTCTCATGGCATTACATCTCAGAAGCCTTATTTCAAGCAATGAAAACAGTCCCACTCTTATTCTTAGTCAAAGGAGAATCTGGTGGTCATCTGTTAATATGGCAGCAATTATCATGTGGAGAGAAAACCGGTTTAGATTCAAAAACGTGGTGGCTTCAGCTGTCAGACTCCTTTCGTGTACTGCCGGTGAATGTCAACCTTATATCGGTTTGCTTTGTACTATACAAGTTATTATTCGTTAGCTGTCTACAGTTGATACACTTTGGGCTTAGTTCACCCTCAAAGCTGATACCTCAGCATAATACTGTAGATGACAGAGGTTAAAATATCACTGAAGTCCTTAATTTCACACACTGTTATGAAATGTATTAATCCTGAGTTTTATGGGTGTCTGCTTGGTATTTAGTTTGTTTAATCAGTAAAGAGCTGTTTGTATACTAATTCAATGACTATCTTTGCTGCAAGGAGGAATAGGGCAGAAATGTAGTCAGAATGTATATTTTGTGCTTCCATCTTATGTTGCCCCTGCCTTCCAGTTGCTACTTTTAAACTATAAAAAAAAATACTTTTCTTAGAGTTACGTTCCTATCACATAAAGTATGTTTTGTATAGCTACATATGATAAGAATTAGTTTAAACATCTGTAAACATTATATGCTAGATTATAACTACTTACCAAAGCAGCTAACATTTCGGTATCAAATTCTCATCTTATCTCTACCCTACTCTACGCCTCTCCAATATTTACTAACCTTGGACAATGCGATCTAAATAAGCTCGAAACCTGCTACAACAAAATCGCTAAATTCGCCACAGGGGCTTCCTACCGTACTCACCACTGTCTCTCACTAGCAGAACTGGGCTGGCTAGAGCTCCCCCACCTCCTTCAATGGTACCAACTCACACTCGCCCACAAACGAATAAACCAACCACTAAAAGTCCCATCCCTCCAGAATCTACTCCAACTCTACATAACCATGAGACCACTAAGATCCAGCCACAAAAACCTCCTACAGGTCACAAGAGGCATTAACTCTGCTGGAGAAGCATTATTCTCCTGCACTATAGCCAAACTCTGGAACTCCCTCCCATCCTCAATTACCTCTGTAACTTCTTGCACCCACTTTAAATCCTTACTAAAATCACACTTCAAAACTTGCCAGATATGCCCTTGCAACCCGCCCTCTAATACCATTCACTCCCCCTCACCCACTACCTCTCTCAGCCCCCTATCAACAACCTACTCTTAGCAAGCTTGGCTACTCATGTTCCCAGCTACCTACCACATAATACTAACTTCTTGTAGAAACAACTGCTAATGGCTGTTATGTATCTCAAAAACAGATTGTATCAATTGTTCACTGATGAATCTCAACTACATTTGTAACCATGTTTAGTATATGTCACCATATTTTAAAATAGTACTATGTTCTACAGCTGTTTTACATCTGTTTTCTTCTTGTCTTGCGTCCTTAACTGGACTAATGTCTATATTTAAATGCTATGTTTTTTAACTGTATAATGCAAATAATACTTAATGTGGAGCTTTTCTCCCCAGGCCTCTGCTGAAAATGGACCTGTGTCCAGTCGGACTCTCCCGGTCAACAAATGTAAATAAATAAATAATAAATAATAAATAACAGCTGTTCATTAAAAAAAAGCCTTTGAGTAATGGAATGAGCTCTTTTAAACAGTAGTTCAACAAATCACATTTTTTTGGGGGGTGGGTTATGTTGTAGTGGAACAAATTAAGCAATTTAACAGGATTTCAACTCTTTCATCAGCGTGTAAGCAAAGAGTAAAACAAAGCTTATTCCCATCCTTATTCAAGTGCGACTTTAATCTATGAATGGGTAATACTCATAATTCCTATGATTTGCACCTACACCAGCATTTTCTTGGGTGAGGCAGCCTTACTTGTGAGCACTGTTGTTTGCCATACCTACTCTTGGAACTCAAAGTTTGATTGGGTGCATTCATCCAATGCAACAATACCAGCCGCTAGTGGAACAGGATTTCAGAAGCATAAGAAAAGAGTAAGACAGTAGTATTTAAGGTGAAAACAACATAATGGCCATTGACCAGTGTCCACAGTATACAGTCACGTTTTTAGTAAACACACTGGATTTCACGCTAGGTACTAGGGACCGAATTTTTCAGCTATAAAGTTAAAAAAAGAGCTAGATTTAGTGCAATAAGCACTAAATTTGTAACACTGCCAGGGCTTCTCAACATGTAGGGCCATAAATGGTAAACGGGAGATTCTGTGGGTGATGGTGGTGTCCCCAGTCATGCATAAATACATCTGGCATTATGGACAACATTCTACGGTTCTGTTCATGCATTTGGCATTTTTTCTGCAATGGTTTGTGTTTATTGTGTGGACATCATGCATGGAGGCATGAGGTAATCATTGCAGAAGACATGCTTGTGTTGCCTGTTTTTCTCTTCCTTTAAGGTGTGGACATTTGAATTGAGTCAGTGTATACATTTCTTGGTGTTTCAGTTGGTGAGATTCCAAGTTCCTACCTAATGTGGCATTCTGGTATTCTGTCTGTTGGATAGATGAGGGCTCCAGTACTGTCACATGGGTTGTTGCATGCTGGGTGGTTCCAGTTTATCCATTTGGGCAGCTCTTTGTCTTGATGATTTGTCATGTTGGTACCCACTGGGTGGTAGTTTTTTTCTTTTGCTTTTTGTCCTTGTATATAGTCAGGCATGTCACACTATGGATATGTGAAGCAGCATGCTCAAGTCTGTAGCCTCCCCCCATTGTCATGGGTCCCTGTTTTGACTTTTTAAACATACACTGGCCATACAAGATGAACAAATCAGTTCTGGTTTGTGGTTATTTCATGCTGATTTGTTTTTATGTGTGTGTGTTTGTGTGTGTGTGTGTGTGTGTGTGTGTGTGTGTGTGTGTGTGTGTGTGTGTGTGTGTGTGTGTGTGTGTGTGTGTGTGTGTGTTGGAAGCTTTGTAGTAGAGTCCAAAAAAAAGATGATGTTCTTTTCCCCGATCATGCAAAAGAGCTACTTTTTGTTTTATATATGAGTCCCTGGCTCTGCATGAGTAACCAGAAAATCTGCCCTTTTGTTCTATAGATGTCTCTGCTTCCTTGAAAAGAGGCAATGGCTTGTTCCAAGCCTTGCTATTCCATTGGGCACACAAGCTCTTGATACT
Source organism: Protopterus annectens (assembly GCF_019279795.1). Taxonomy (NCBI): domain Eukaryota; kingdom Metazoa; phylum Chordata; order Ceratodontiformes; family Protopteridae; genus Protopterus; species Protopterus annectens. Next base: position 781,324,326 of record NC_056733.1, on the reverse strand, counting down.
AAGCTGTCAAAATGGAGAGATTGCTTCCTTATACTAGGCATCCACAGTTATGTCACCAGAAACGGGATTCCTATCACCATCTCTTACAATATTATGTCCAGAACAGGGATTCATATCTCCACCTCCTACTTACAGTAATTGCATAATGAAGTGACATGTGCGGCCGCATTTCAGCGGCAGCTACAAGTATGTTTCTATAGTTCATTTTCTTTCCAATGTTTGTTGGTATTGTAGTCAGTATTATGTAGAACACTAATGTAGGAATGCAGTGTCCTTTTACTTTAGTAGGTTTGTTAGAGGTGCATAGATGTGTTTAGTGTCACATCGGGTCACGATTTGTTTATTTATTGCTTCAGATTGATGTTTTCTGACTTTCTAGTCTTTCATCATTTCAGTTTCTATACTACCTTATGTGACCTAATAAGATGCAGGAAGATACATTGTGGTGGTCATTGCATTTGTAGAGAATGGAAATGAATGTGTTTCCAGTGGTTGGGGGATGGGTGTTATTTCTATCTTATGTTTTTGACCTAAAGTATTGCTGGTGTGCTGGAATTGATTGCTTTGATGGGAGGCTGTGGCTTGCATGTTTCACGGCCGCACATTCTTGGCAGCACATTATTTACTGAGAATGGGATGCTGGCAAGAATACCTGGTTGCTGTCACGTATCACATAGTTGGAAAATGCTGGTGTGTGTGCATGGTTGTGATGATACGCAAGTGCCCAATCTTTTTTGCAATTCCCTGTTTACTCAATTTTACATGCTAGATTAAAAATATATTAGAGTAATTCTGTCCACATTTAGGAACATTAAGTAGGTAAACCTACATAGTAGTCTCCAAACCACACTCCTTGAAGGCAAATACCTTGTTCAAAGGTCATATGTGAGTGGTAACCAAGACTAAATCCCTTTACTTAAGCCACAGTAGTAGCGAAAATGTGGGTGGCACAGTGGTGGGACAGGTAACATTAACACATCACAGCTGCAAGTTCTATGGTCAGGCTCTTAGTCTGGGTGCCTTTTTTGTATTGTTTGAATAGCTTCCCTGTGTTTTCATGGCTTTTCTTTGGATATCCTGATTTCTTACACATTTCAAAGATATGCAGTAGGTGGATTGGGCGCTATAAATTTTCCGTAGGTATGTGTATGTGCATCTGTGATAAAGAAGAAAGATTTACCATCCTGCCTCTATTTCTCCTTTTGATCTGTAAATTTTGCAGATAGAAGAGGCTGTCTGTAATGGTCACTCTAAGAATAAGCTGTTATTCATGGTAAAAAGAATAACAGAAATATTAAATGTCAAATCATTCCATTATATAAATAGATTATTCATTATATAAATAACATGAAATCAGTTATTTAAACTTCAAGATATGTTAATATAAGAAATTACCCATTTCAAACATCTTGCTTGCATCATTATTTATAACATATCATTCATCATGTACTACTTCATTAACATCACTCTTTATTTTTATACATGCTAATATAAATTACTTCCCTATCTCTAGACTAAACATATATTTTTAAAACTCCATGAATCTAGTATACTTATTTAAAAAAACAAAAAGCACAAAGACGTATATTACACTATCCAATTATTAATGGTTCTCATCGTTAAGTTGTATAATTTGAATATTTTACAGCTATGTCAAAGTACTTAGGTTCCAATAAAACTATTTGGATTAGTAACATTGTTAACAATACCAGTTGTAAGGACTTAGCCCTTTCAGTGTTGCTGACACCTATTGTTCATTTGGCTCATACAACTGAAAGAATGAAATTCATGTCATTTGACTTAGCAAGTATATAATTGCAGACTTTTAATTGAGATTTCCATATATATATTACATTTACATTGCTTAATTGATCAAATGTTTAATTTGTTCTTTGATATTGTTTTATCTATTGATATACAGATGTATTCTGAGACTCACTAACAACTGAATAGAAAACTTAAACTTTAAATTAATTCTAAATATATGTTACATCAGTAAACAGTAGAAATGCATTTATGATACAGAATTGATTAGTTTATTGTTTTTGGAAGGAAAAAATGTGAACAAATTAAAATTCAGTTGATGTAAATACAATAACAGTTTAAATATATTAGAGGAAGAAACTATTATAAATTGTTTCTGAAGTATTTGCTTGAATGGAAAATGAACGAAGTACTCTATATAGAGACAACATACTATAACTACCTACATTTGAAATTTCTAGTTTAAAGTGCTTTCTAATTCATTAATGAAAATTTTCTAATAATAATGATTGAAGTATGAAACATTCTACCTGCAAGAATTTATTGGGAAAAATGTATATATTATAAAGTTGTTCCTTGAATATACTCAATACTTTTGTACAGAAGGAAATATTTATTGAGAAGTTTATTACTAATGTTAATTTGTTTTGTCATAATTATAAAACAAAACAGAGATAACTAAATGTATCCAAATAACTTGAGGGAGGAGGGAGGAATATATAAATTAACTTGAAACCTGACAACTATTTACTTCAAGCTTCATACAAAAGTACTGGAACATCTTTATTATGAATCAAAAACTGTATCACATTGAATGTCATGTAAACTACTACATGATTTTGAAGTAACAGTGAATGCTAAATTTGAAATTTTGCCCTTTGAACCCTGACTGAAAAACAAACTTATATTTAAATTTAAAGCATTATTACTATGCTAAATATGTTACAAAGAATTAGGTATGTAGATAACAATATTTTCATACACATTATTATATATTTATCTGTTAGCTGATTATATTATTATTTTAAGCTATGTAAATAATATTTTATTGATTTTGAGGTCAAAGAGAGATTAATCTAAACACTATTCACAAGGTTAGAAGGTTTGCTTGGGTAATATTACTAGCCAGGCAAAGAGGTATATTACCTCATCGTGATAGAGAATGTATTATATGAGTTGAAATAATAAGTTTAGTAGTTCATTTGTTTTTTTTTTTTATAATGGTTTGGGTCTACAGGTAAAATACTCAATACATATATGAACGATATGAAATCAAAACATTTTTATAAAACAAAACCAAGAGTCAATGTTATTTCCATATACTGTCATATAAAACAAACATAAAGTAAAATATGAAATGTTTATCCATAAATATTAATGGTCTGAACAATAGTAATAAGAGGAGGCATTTAGTCAAATATATAAATTTACATAAACCACAAATAGTATTCCTACAAGAGGCTCACTTGTTAGATATAGATATAAACAGTATAAATATTAATACCTACACTGTGCTAACAAGCTCTCAATATAAACAAAAGAAAAGAGGGGTAGCCATATTAATTCATAATGAAATCATATCTCCCAAAATAATTAACACCTATTATGATACATCAGGTATGTTTTGTCTAGTGTCTATGGAATTGAATAGAAAAGTTTATACTTTAATAAATTTATACTGGATACCAGGACTCGGACTAAGAACAGTTAAACATCATTTTGAAGAAATAATTCATTTAACTAAAGGCAGTCTGATAATAGCAGGAGATTTTAATTGTATAACAAATGATAAAGACACTGACTCAAAAACCACAAGAAGAAAATTGCCTGTATCAAAGGCACTTTTAAAATTCACAGATGGAATGTGCTTAAAAGACATAAATGATTTTGTTGACCCGGACTCATTAATTTATTCCTTTTACTCTCATAGGTATAACCCTAACTCTAGAATAGACAGGATATATATATATATATATATATATATATATATATATATATATATATATATATATATATAATGATTTAATAACAAAAATAGATAAAGTTAAAAATAATAAATTGTTCACTATCTGATCATAATGCAGTAGCTTTTGAGATAGAACTTAACCACATAGATACAAATCCCATCACAAGAATACCCTCTTACATCACAAAACTAACAGAATTTAAAGAATTCTATGAAAAAGAAATTAAAGCTTTTCTTGAATTGAACACAACAAAGGACATCTCAGAAATATATATTTGGCACTCATTAAAACTATATATATATATATGGGAAAGTATTATCTTGGTACATTAATAAAAGAAAAACACGGAATAAAGATATGTTAGAATTACAAGAGAAAGCTGATAAATTGAAGCTGGAAGTTCAAAAAGGAAATATAGATTCAGCTCAAGAACTACTACAAACTAACAATAAATATGCAGAAATATTACATCATAAGATTATGATTAATTTAGAAAATATAAAAGTAAATTCTTATTTCACAAATCCAACACATCAAAATCAATTAGCAAATAGAATGAAAAAAATAATCAAATCCAAACAAATTAAAGAAATATATATACCTAATACTAAGAAAAAAGTAACAGACTTAAATAGTATTCTGGAAACATTTAGACAGTAATATAACTCTGGTAATTCTTTAAATTCTCAAGAAATACCTACCAAAGATATGAAAAATTACCTTGAAAATAAAATTCTTATTAGGTTAACACAAGTACAAATAGACACTATTAATAAATCAATTACAATGATGGAACTGAAATTACAAATCAAAAACTTAAAGTAAATAAAGCACCTGGCCTAGATAATATATTACCTGAAATGTATAAATTAATACCTAATCAGGCTATAGCCTTACTTTTAAAAGTATATAACATAGTTAAACAAGATATAAATATCCCACCCTCTTGGAAATATTAATTGATATCCCCAATAATTAAATCAGGCAAAGATGAGAAACAATGTTCATCATATAGACCAATATCATTATCAAATATAGATTACAAAATGTTCATGGCAATATATGCAGGCAGAATCAAACACTTTCTCCCCATGTTAATTCATGAAGACCAGACAGGTTTTATTAAGGGAAGAAATACCTATGACAATCTTGAGACAGTTTGGTTCTTTCAGAGCTACACAGTGATGAGAATGGTAGGAGTACTAGTGGAAAATTTGGCAATTTTATGGTAGCAAGCTTGGAGGTTGTCTATGAGAAAAGATTGTAGATTGGTGTATAAGGGGGCTGCATATAAGAGAGATGGAAGCAAAAAGGTGTTGACGCAAATTTCTTGTCTGTAGAGTGTGAGTTTTTTTAATGCTACCTATCTATGTCAAACAGAGCTCCTCATTAGCACTATTCAAGAAAAATGTTGATGATTGGATGGGAAATGGGAAATTCACCCCAGGGATCACTTCTGTGGCTCTGCTCGACAGGGGCACAGGAAAATAATTTTCTTGGGTGGCGAAAGCCAGGGTACATTTTTTGGCTAGGCTTATATAGGCCCTAGGGCCAATAGTCTAGTACCTACCTATGAATCTATGAACCTAAAATAATTTTATCAATTATAGATTATACTAAACATATAAATCTCGATTTAAATATAATTTCCCTAGATATTAACAAAGCTTTTGTCTCGGTTAACTGGAACTTTCTTACATTAGTTTTAAATACATATAATTTCCCCATAAATTTCAATACTCTCGTTCAATCATTATATAAAGAATCTATAGTATATATTAAATTAGGATCATATATGTCAGGACCTATACACTTCAAAAAGGGAGCTAAACAGGGTTGCCCTTTATCACCACTGCTATTTGCATTAATAATAGAACCCTTTGCAAATCAAATTAGATCAAATAATAACATTAAAGGAATATACATTAACAAAACATTAAACCTTAAATTATAGCTCTTTGCTGATGACATACTTCTAACCCTCCCAGACACTAACAAATCTTTACAGGCATTGTTCAATGATATAAAATAATTTCAAAATGTCTCAAACTTACACTTTAATGAAAACAAAACAAAAATCTTACCATGCAATACCAAAAAAGAAATATATAAGCAAAGAATATTCCAAATATATAGCAGTAGACAATAAAATACTGTATTTAGGTATAGATGTACTTGAAGATTTAATAGATTCACTTATATTTAATTAAAAAAAAACACTAGATAAAATAGAGCAAACAATATCTAACTGGAACAAATGTATGTTTACAATGGGAAACAGATTATATTTTATTAAATCAATAATTTTCCCAAAGTACTATACATAATACAAAGTTTCTCATTACCACATCCCAAGTATGTCATTCAAAGATTTAACAAAATAATATTAAACTTTTTATGGTTCCCAAATAAACCCTGAATCACTTTAAATAAGCATTTACCAAATTGGGGAGAAGGAGGACTTAAATTACCAGACATTGAGACATACATTTTAAAATCTGTTGTCAAAAATATAACCTTATGGTTAAATACTCACTACATCCCAATTTGGAAACAAATACATGAACAGATTTATTTAGAACTTAATCAAAGTCATGTACAGGATTATTTAACTATCATACCATCACCCCTTATCTGTTTATTAAAAAAATCACCTAGTAGGAAAAAATAAAACAATAAATTACCATCAAAATATATAAATACTACCCTAAAAACATTTAAAACATATATAAACAAAGTCCCAGATATTAATTCTTGTTTTTTTCTGACTCTACCAATAGCCTTTACACTCATTATCCTTGATACATTCCAAACACAAAAAAATACATTAAAGAAAAGTTCAACAAACTATTGGTATCAACTAGCAGAACAAGAGAAACTACTAACTAATGATCAAATAATTAAGAAGTATAATATAAATAATGATTAATGGTTACTCCTGCAAAATCTAAGACAATATCTTATAAATAAAACCAAACAAATGCAAACAACAGTTAGACAAAATGTTCTTAAATTCATTGATTGTTTTATTATAATCACAAAACAACCTAAAAGGCTACCTATTTAATATTTATAAACGTATTACGAAAACAAAAATCTATTATCCAGATGCATACTGGAATTAGTACTTACAGATAAACAACCACCCTCCTAATGAAGAAGAGAAAAAGATTATCTTAAGATCCTCAAAACAAATAACATTATCAATATATTGGCAACTATTTACTTGGAGATATTTAAACAGAAGTTTTTATACACCACATAAATTAGCCAAAATATTTGCTAGTGAAGATCAATTTTGGAGATGTCAGATCAAGATAAGAGCTGACTGACATCATATTTTCTATGAATGCAAATGTCTTACTTTGTATTGGGAAAATATTAATTATTTTCTCTAAATTGCTTTTAATAATAATTATCAATTAACAAAATCAATGATTCTATTCAACTTTCCCATCCCAGATTGTGTGACAAAAAATATTTCAAGATACTATGGTCATTGATGGCAGTAGCACGCAAAATATCACCATTCACTGGAAAAGTACGACTCCTCCCACATTTAAGGAATTTAGAAACTTGTCTTTAACAGTTGGACATATGGAAATATATACAATGAAGAACAGAACAACCAGACCTACATCACTCTAACTCTTGGATGAAAATATTAGCAATATTTGAGAAAATGGACAGATTTATGAAATAATTTTTTGTTTATTCACAATGTTTTTAAATATGTTTATAGTTTTTGCCTCTATAGACACTAATATATATAGTTAATATTTAGAAATTATAGGTTGTAAATTTGTATATATGTTTTTTCTTTCATTTTGAATTTATGTAATGTTAGATGAATTATCATATTGAAAAATAAAAAAAAACTATAGTAAAAAAATTTTGAGTGGATTGTACTTTTTCTAGGCAGTTGTTCTTCAATTTTAAAAATGATTCAGCTACTACTAATTGTTTTCTTAATGCTTGAATTATCTGGGAAATATTTCAATAATAGTGCTAAATTAAATGATCCTTTGTCAGTCTCACCACCAAACAACTTTTTATCATTCACAAATTCATTACCTAGTAGTATTTTAAATCTGTCATATGTTCCTCTCTTAACTTCCATCCAAGATGTCATTATAGCCCCAAAATATTTGGGATACCCACAATTCATAAATGTTAAAAGATCCCCATTTAGACCAATAGTGGCTGTATGGAAACTGCACATGGGGTGTTTCAGTACTTGAGCCAGCTGTGAGGAACACCTGGATTAGATCTGGTTGCCCCTTTCAAAACAGACAGGTAAAAAAAATCTGTTCCAGGATTCCTTGCAAACAGGCTGAAGACAGAAGCTTTCTTTTTCTTGTGGATGGGAATGTACCTCTTTAGCTTTTGACCCTTTCCATGATATCCAGGGTTCTTCTAAAGATTTAGAAAAATTCCCCAAAGATAATTGTGCCTCCCCTTTGGACCAGGTGACAGTGGTTCCTCCTTCTTTTAAAAATGGTCAGGTAGAATTACTACAATCTTTCTCACAGACTGAATTTACTTACACAAGATGGTTTGCTTGGTACACCCCAATATGAATTCTCTTCAGTTGACTACCCGGATGATAGAATTTTGATACCTTTTAGGTGGCTTCTTTTTCTGAGGAAGTGGTACTGAAGGACAAAAATGTCACTAGAGAATCATATATTTCTAAATGAAAAATTATTTTCTAGTTGATGCCCTTCCAAGGACCATGACCCTTTTAAGGTATTGCTGCCTCTAGTTCTTGATTACAAGTGTGAGTTGTTTTTCCTGGCCTTTCATATACTTCCATTAAGATTCACCTGTCAGACATTTCTGCTTATCTGCCATTGGATCCCCCTTTCTTTTTGTTCCTAAGTCAAGTGGTTTTAAAAGGTGTTTTACATATCTGTCCACTTGGAAAATAGTTGGCTCCTAAACTTTGTGTTTGAAAAGCTAATTCCCTTTCCATTCTAGGTTATTCACAAGGAAGACTGTTTTGCTTATTGCCCTGACTTCTGCTAGAAGAATGTTTGAGTTACAAGCTCTTATGTTCAGTGAATCCTACCTAATTTTTCACAAGGGTTGGGTTTCTTTAGCACAAATAATTCTTTTATTCCGAAAATAGTTTCAGAGTTTACCTTAAGCCAGTCTGTTAATCTTCATGTCTTTTTTGCAGAATGCCAAAGAAATAGAGAAAGATTTCTTCATATTATAGATGTCCACAGTCAGCTGAGATACTGCCTAGACAAAAGTCAGCCCTTCAAAAAAGATGATCAACTGTTTGTCTCCTATGAAGGTAAGTAAAAAGGACAACCAATGTCAAAGCAGATTATGATGGTTGCCTCATTCAATTTCTTTTTGACTCTCACCATAACAAGACACATCCAGGCCGGATAAGAGCCTATTCCATTGGGACTTTGGCTTCTTCTGTGTTTTTCTGGAAAGGGGTGGACTTTAGGAGTATTTAAAGAAAATAACCTGGCCCTCTGTACATAATTTTGCAAAGTACTACAAAATGGATTCCTGCTTCAGGTCCTAAACAGGCTTTGCTAGGACCTTTATCCAGGGGCCCTTAGATTCTTAATCTTCTTCCTCTTTCTCTTCCTTATATATTTCTAAGCTATGGTTATTTACTCTAATAGCTTAGGCTACTGCAACACTGATCTAATGTTAAACATAGCACAATTATGTAATTAAACTTAAGGTAAAAGTAGATGTTGTAATTGGTCATTGTTGCAATTGCCATTCCCCTCCATCCATCCCCCTTATTAGTTGTTAGTTATCCTTTATTTTTTTTTCCTAGAATTTTCTACATTTTTTTCTTTCAGGGCTATTGCCTCGATTCTTTAGACAAGAAATCTATGAAGCTTACGGTGCTCTGACTACCTTTTTATATGGTGTTCTGTTTGAGCTCCTGGCAGTTAGAATGTGTGGAAGGTATACTTAAGCTTTGAAATTCTATCTGGTTGGTTATATCCCTGGTAGAATATAACCATAATAGCTTAGGCTAGTGCAACAGTGATCAATGAGAACACCTACTGTTATGGTATGTTTACTTATCTAACTGTACATTCTTCTGATATCAAATTTTTAAAAAACATAATGGCCACAGTAATATATTTCAGCTTGCTTCTGTTGGATGCATACACTGCCCCCCCCCCAAAGACTTTAAACAATAATCCTGCAACAGTCCTATGCTTTCATTAATAGCATGCTTACTCAACCCAGCCAAAGAATACATTCACCTTCTGTGTGCACCTCTGGTGTTTGTTAGGAAAATGAAAGAAACAATGACCACAGTAACTCATTTCAGCCTGATGCTCTTCAGCATATATACATACAATCAGACTAGCCATATCAGTAACTGGTTTTCGAGAATCATGTACTTGCTGTCTAATTTTGTCTATGACCTGCTTTCCAAAACAAGATAGGCATTTTTCATGTACATCTAGATGTCATGCTCACCACCCTACCCCTAACTCTAACAGTCCATTGCTTTTCATCCCCATACTTCCCCCTTAAATAGAAACCACTTCTGGAGATCACCTGCAATGTGCTATTGCTACAAGTGTTGTTGGGTGTAGTAATAGGACATGGCTTCCCATGACCTGTTACTGCATTTTAGGGGTACTGACCTTTAATTTCAAGGTTAAAGTTCCCATTGATTTCTATTGGATGCTGTGTTGTTATTATTTAACTAGTACCATTACTGCAGTAATCACATAATTATTTCACAGAAGGGCCGAGTAAGAAAGAACATGTTGAAATCAGTTTCATGTTGATTACTCAAAATAAAAAAAAATTACAAATAAACCAAGAATACTTAGCATCCACAGTAACAATACTTAGCATCCGCAGTAACAATATGTTTTCTATTTATTTGTGTATTAGAATACTGTGGTCTCCCTGCAGTTAGTGGGGGTTATTGTGTTTTCACGTCATTGATATTCAGTGTTAAACTCTTTGCCTAGAGGGTTTCTCTGTACTTATAAGTGTTAGTCACATATCTCTGAATTTATTACTGCTCAATATCTGAGTTGTTTGGCTGGCTGCTATATACGAGCTGAGTTAAGTACAAAATTGCAGTGTTAAAGATTGTACTGTATTTTATTTTTCTGTTTATTTAATTGTTTCATTGAATATTATGGTCTGTGACTCTCTGAAGTTATTTATTTTTCTATTTATTTGTTTCATGGACTACTGTGGTCTCTCTGTCTCTCTGCAGTTAGTTCCCCTTCCTCCATCCCTGTTCTTGTTGTAATATTAACCTTGATGGTTTTGGAATTGCTCATCCCTCCTGTAAATTTGTATTTGAACACTCCTCTTGGGTCCATCTCATTTGCTCACTCAACCGAGTATAGTGAGATCATATTTTGACTTCAGACACTCCTACCAGTCCCATCTGTTCAGCTGTATACCAGCTCTATCCCAGTCTAGTGTCACTAGCTCATTCTACCTAATACAGAGAGAACATTTGAGAAGGGCAAACCACTTAGGTCCTTAACCTTGAATTATCTTCTGTTTCTCCTTTCTCCCTTACCACTTTACTAAAAAAAAAAAATTCTAAGCTTGTTTCCTGCCTTTCCTGTACCTAGTCTAGACCAGATATAGATTTGCTGTATCCAGAACTGTTTGTAAGCTTCTGAGACCCATAAGCCTTTCTGTGTTGGAGGGAAGCCTTCTAGCTCACCAGTGGGAGTGGTAAGCACTAGGCAGCCTATCTACCACAATATTGGTTTCTTGCCCAGAAATTATACGTTTATTGGCCATTTGGGCAGTTTTACCATCTCTTTCAACTTCTCATTTAAAAGCCTGCATTTGCACTTGTGTCCCACCTTTCCTGTAACTAGTCTAGTCCAGATACAGATTTGCTGTATCCAGGACTGTTTATAAGCTTCTGAGCCCCCCAAGCCTTTCTCTGTTGGAGGGAAGCCTTCTAGCTTATCAGTGGGAGTATAAGCACTAGCTAGCCTATCTACCACAAGAGCAGTTTCTGGTCCAGAAATTGTAGTTTATTGGCTGTTTGTGCAATTTTTCCATCTCTTTTAACTTTCTGATTTAAAAGCCTGCATTTGCACTTGCTTCCCGCCTTTCCTGTAACTAGTCTAGTGCAGATACAGGTTTGCTGTATCCAGGACTGTTTGTAAGCTTCTGAGCCCCCCCCCAAGCCTTTCTGTGTCGGAGGGTAGCCTTCTAGCTTGTCATTGGGAGTGGTAAGCACTGGGTAACCTATCTACCACAAGAGGAGTCATTTCTGGCCCAGAAATTGTAGTTCATTGACCGTTTGGGCAGTTTTCCATTTCTTTCAACTTTTTGGTCTAAAAGCCCACGTTTGCACTTTTCCTACCTTCCTTTTAACTAGTCTAGCCCAGATACAGATTTGCTATATCCAGGACTGTATGTAAGCTTCTGAGCCCCCCAAGTATTTCTGTGTTGGAGGGAAGCCTTCTAGCTTATCAGTGGGGGTGGTAAGCACTAGGTAGTTTATCTACCACAAGAGGAGTGGTTTCTGGCCCAGAAATTATAGTTTATTGGCCGTTTGGGCATTCTTTTCATCTCTTTCAACATTCTGGTTTAAAAGCCCATGTTTGAGCTTTTTTCCCCACCTTTCTGGTAACTAGTCTAGTCCAGATACAGATTTGCTGTATCCAATTCTGTTTGTAAGCTTCTGAGCAGTGCCAAAGTCTGCTCTTCAACTTTTCCCATAGATCTGTTAGTTTTCTCCTCTCCTGCACTTTTACTAGCTTATTAGTCTAGCACTTTACCAGACTTCTTGTAGCAATTATTGTACCACACAAAAGTGCTACCAGCACTAAATGTTCTACAAGGAAACATTACTTATTATTAATGCCCACCCCTACAGGCATGTCTAAAGGTCAGTTTCCTGTGCTTTCTCCTATTAACCTGGTGAACTTGGGCATCCTGAGGCAAAGTAGCAACTGCCTCATGTACACAGACAACCCTCTCCTCTTTTCTCCCAACACTCAGACTTGTGAGAGATGCACTTATATATCCAAACTGGAAGCCACGCACTCTCCAGCTAAGACCGGAATAGCTGGTCAAGAGGAGAAGGTCAACACTTGCACCACACCACATGGAACACATAGCCTTCCAGAACACACACCAGCACTGCCTTCACATAAAAACACAAACCACACACCCACCTTTGCACTCGACCACCACAACACAACACTAATCACGGGACACATAACTCTCCTAAACAGTGCAACCCTCAACCAAAGCCCCTAAGGCAAAGCAGCATGCCCAACATGCTAGTCATAGGTGACTCGATAGTGAGGCACACTGATGTCCCACTCACTAGGTTGAATAACGAAAAATTAACAGTCAGCTGCCTGTCAGGTGCCAGGATCTGCCAGATAATGCAAGCACTCAGGTCCCTCAACAACAGGTACAAATATTACTCTGTCATTGAACATGTGGGTGTGAATGACCTGAGACATACCTCGCTGGACTACATGAAAAGAGACATGGAGGAGCTCTCAGATTATGTATCCCAGGCGGGTATGACCCTAGCCCTGAACAGCATCCTACCATCACCCAGAATGATACCACAGTACAAGCAGAAAATGATTGATTTCAACAATTGGTTAAGTTTCTGGTGTCATTCTAAGGGGATCCATTATCTGTTTGCCTGGGATGACATGAATGACAGACCTCGATGCTTTGCCAGAGATGGCCTGCATCTGTCACCCCTGGGATTCCAGATACTGGCCAAGGCTCTTGCCACCCCTATAGTCCCATTTTTAGGTGCTTTTCAAAAGACCAAATTACCACCATAACAGCTACAAGCAAATGCAATCTGAGGGTCATGCTGCTCAATGCTAGAAGTCTAAATTTCAAAATGCACTTGCTCGAAGCACTCCATAAAATGGACAACATTGACATTTATGCTGTAACAGAGACCTGGCTCAAGGCAGCAGAAAGCACCCCTGCACTACTAGGCTATAACTCATGCCACACCTTTCGGCCCCAGAACTTGGACCGAAGCTCCAATGGTGGTGGTGTTTCCATATTCATAAAGGATGCACACACCTCCAGACTGGTAGCCCAACATAATGCATCAGAGATACTTCAGCTCCAGCTACCATTTGGTAAGACAGCAATTCAGGTCATAGCCTGCTATAGGTCCCCAATCATGTCCCAAGACTCATACTCTACATTCCTAAGCACCCTGGAGAATATTAGGGTCCAACCTAACACTCTCATACTGGGAGACTTCAACTATCCCCCATTAACTGGAAAAACTGCTCATGTACCAATACACTTGCCCAATGTTTCCTGGAATTCATTAATTCCAATGCCTTGGACCAGCTTGTTCTTACCCCCACTAGAGGTAGCAACATCCTTGACCTAGTCATTACTAACATGGATGACCGTTGCTCTACACCAGTAGTCAACTCCTCCCTGGTTAGATCTGACTACAAACTAATCACCTTGGAAATCCACATCCCTCCCACCACCCCCGCAATGGTAACCACTATGAAAAACACCTCCAAAGCTAACTTTGGGCTCCTAAAAACAGAGGTGGCTAACTTCACGGCACCCATGCAAATGGAGAATAGTTACATGACCGCCGAATCATACACCAATGCACTGTAGGAACACGTACACAAATGCAAGGATCTCGCCATACCCAATAGAACCAAGACGCTCTCCTGCAAAAAAAAAGGAAGACAATCTGGTGGTCTCCTGCCATAAATAAACTCTACAACAGAAGGAGGATACTGATCCAGAATAAGGTGAAGTCCCAAGACTGGAAAAACTCCCTTATCAGCCTGAACAAAAAGCTGAGAGCCCTCATCAAATCCTCTAAAGCTAGCAGTGAAAACAGAATTGCAGCAGAGAGTAAAGACAACCACAAGGCCTTCTATAGTTATGTAAAGAATCTCCACGGCAATACCCAGATTTGCTCTGAGCTACTGCGCAATGGTACCTGTTATACCGAGCCAACAGATATTGCCAATATACTGGCCGACAGATTCAGTGCCAACTTTACCCTCCCAAAGGACCTATCACATTAACAGTAGATTGCCAGGAACCCAGTATTACTGCTGCACAGGTTAAAACAGCACTGTCCAAGGCCACAAATACAGCTTCTCTGGGACCTGACAATATTCCTGGTTGTGTTCTACATGAACTACAGAATGAACTGGCACCTCACCTGTGTGCCCTGTTCAATCACAGCCTCACCTCAGGCTTTGTCCCTCACAAATGGCGTACTGCTACAGTCATCCCTCTCCACAAAGGAGGAGCGACTACAGACCCTGGGAACTATCGCCCCATTAGCCTAACGAGTCTGATATGCAAAGCTATGGGACGACTCATCATGGACCTAATAAACAAGGATATAGGGAATCTCCAAACTCTGGATCACACAGAGTGTGGTTTTGTGAATGGTAGATCATGCCTATTCAACTTGGTCGACATCTTTGAGTCAGTCACCAGAGCTGTGGATGAAGGCAAGGTGGTTCACACAGCCTACCTTGATCTGACCAAGGCCTTTGATACCATTCCTCACTCAGGAATCATAGAAAAACTCAGTAAGCTAGGCATCAACCCTTATATAACTAGGTGGGTTGCAAACTGGCTCACAGATAGAACCCCCAGTTTATGTGTGTGTGTTTGTGTGTGTGTGTGTGTGTGTGTGTGTGTGTGTGTGTGTGTGTGTGTGTGTGTGTGTGTGTGTGTTTGTGTGTGTGTGAGTGTGTGTGTGTGTGTGTGTGTGTGTGTGTGTGTGTGTGTGTGTGTGTGTGTGTGTGTGTGTGTGTGTGTGTGTGTGTGTGTGTGTGTGTGTGTTGGAAGCTTTGTAGTAGAGTCCAAAAAAAAGATGATGTTCTTTTCCCCGATCATGCAAAAGAGCTACTTTTTGTTTTATATATGAGTCCCTGGCTCTGCATGAGTAACCAGAAAATCTGCCCTTTTGTTCTATAGATGTCTCTGCTTCCTTGAAAAGAGGCAATGGCTTGTTCCAAGCCTTGCTATTCCATTGGGCACACAAGCTCTTGATACTAAGCTGTCAAAATGGAGAGATTGCTTCCTTATACTAGGCATCCACAGTTATGTCACCAGAAACGGGATTCCTATCACCATCTCTTACAATATTATGTCCAGAACAGGGATTCATATCTCCACCTCCTACTTACAGTAATTGCATAATGAAGTGACATGTGCTGCCGCATTTCAGCGGCAGCTACAAGTATGTTTCTATAGTTCATTTTCTTTCCAATGTTTGTTGGTATTGTAGTCAGTATTATGAAGAACACTAATGTAGGAATGCAGTGTCCTTTTACTTTAGTAGGTTTGTTAGAGGTGCATAGATGTGTTTAGTGTCACATCGGGTCACGATTTGTTTATTTATTGCTTCAGATTGATGTTTTCTGACTTTCTAGTCTTTCATCATTTCAGTTTCTATACTACCTTATGTGACCTAATAAGATGCAGGAAGATACATTGTGGTGGTCATTGCATTTGTAGAGAATGGAAATGAATGTGTTTCCAGTGGTTGGGGGATGGGTGTTATTTCTATCTTATGTTTTTGACCTAAAGTATTGCTGGTGTGCTGGAATTGATTGCTTTGATGGGAGGCTGTGGCTTGCATGTTTCACGGCCGCACATTCTTGGCAGCACATTATTTACTGAGAATGGGATGCTGGCAAGAATACCTGGTTGCTGTCACATATCACATAGTTGGAAAATGCTGGTGTGTGTGCATGGTTGTGATGATACGCAAGTGCCCAATCTTTTTTGCAATTCCCTGTTTACTCAATTTTACATGCTAGATTAAAAATATATTAGAGTAATTCTGTCCACATTTAGGAACATTAAGTAGGTAAACCTACATAGTAGTCTCCAAACCACACTCCTTGAAGGCAAATACCTTGTTCAAAGGTCATATGTGAGTGGTAACCAAGGCTAAATCCCTTTACTTAAGCCACAGTAGTAGCGAAAATGTGGGTGGCACAGTGGTGGGACAGGTAACATTAACACATCACAGCTGCAAGTTCTATGGTCAGGCTCTTAGTCTGGGTGCCTTTTTTGTATTGTTTGAATAGCTTCCCTGTGTTTTCATGGCTTTTCTTTGGATATCCTGATTTCTTACACATTTCAAAGATATGCAGTAGGTGGATTGGGGGCTATAAATTTTCCGTAGGTATGTGTATGTGCATGTGTGATAAAGAAGAAAGATTTACCATCCTGCCTCTATTTCTCCTTTTGATCTGTAAATTTTGCAGATAGAAGAGGCTGTCTGTAATGGTCACTCTAAGAATAAGCTGTTATTCATGGTAAAAAGAATAACAGAAATATTAAATGTCAAATCATTCCATTATATAAATAGATTATTCATTATATAAATAACATGAAATCAGTTATTTAAACTTCAAGATATGTTAATATAAGAAATTACCCATTTCAAACATCTTGCTTGCATCATTATTTATAACATATCATTCATCATGTACTACTTCATTAACATCACTCTTTATTTTTATACATGCTAATATAAATTACTTCCCTATCTCTAGACTAAACATATATTTTTAAAACTCCATGAATCTAGTATACAATTTAAAAAAACAAAAAGCACAAAGACGTATATTACACTATCCAATTATTAATGGTTCTCATCGTTAAGTTGTATAATTTGAATATTTTACAGCTATGTCAAAGTACTTAGGTTCCAATAAAACTATTTGGATTAGTAACATTGTTAACAATACCAGTTGTAAGGACTTAGCCCTTTCAGTGTTGCTGACACCTATTGTTCATTTGGCTCATACAACTGAAAGAATGAAATTCATGTCATTTGACTTAGCAAGTATATAATTGCAGACTTTTAATTGAGATTTCCATATATATATTACATTTACATTGCTTAATTGATCAAATGTTTAATTTGTTCTTTGATATTGTTTTATCTATTGATATACAGATGTATTCTGAGACTCACTAACAACTGAATAGAAAACTTAAACTTTAAATTAATTCTAAATATATGTTACATCAGTAAACAGTAGAAATGCATTTATGATACAGAATTGATTAGTTTATTGTTTTGTGGAAGGGAAAAAAATGTGAACAAATTAAAATTCAGTTGATGTAAATACAATAACAGTTTAAATATATTAGAGGAAGAAACTATTATAAATTGTTTCTGAAGTATTTGCTTGAATGGAAAATGAACGAAGTACTCTATATAGAGACAACATACTATAACTACCTACATTTGAAATTTCTAGTTTAAAGTGCTTTCTAATTCATTAATGAAAATTTTCTAATAATAATGATTGAAGTATGAAACATTCTACCTGCAAGAATTTATTGGGAAAAAATGTATATATTATAAAGTTGTTCCTTGAATATACTCAATACTTTTGTACAGAAGGAAATATTTATTGAGAAGTTTATTACTAATGTTAATTTGTTTTGTCATAATTATAAAACAAAACAGAGATAACTAAATGTATCCAAATAACTTGAGGGAGGAGGGAGGAATATATAAATTAACTTGAAACCTGACAACTATTTACTTCAAGCTTCATACAAAAGTACTGGAACATCTTTATTATGAATCAAAAACTGTATCACATTGAATGTCATGTAAACTACTACATGATTTTGAAGTAACAGTGAATGCTAAATTTGAAATTTTGCCCTTTGAACCCTGACTGAAAAACAAACTTATATTTAAATTTAAAGCATTATTACTATGCTAAATATGTTACAAAGAATTAGGTATGTAGATAACAATATTTTCATACACATTATTATATATTTATCTGTTAGCTGATTATATTATTATTTTAAGCTATGTAAATAATATTTTATTGATTTTGAGGTCAAAGAGAGATTAATCTAAACACTATTCACAAGGTTAGAAGGTTTGCTTGGGTAGTATTACTAGCCAGGCAAAGAGGTATATTACCTCATCGTGATAGAGAATGTATTATATGAGTTGAAATAATAAGTTTAGTAGTTCATTTGTTTTTTTTTTTTATAATGGTTTGGGTCTACAGGTAAAATACTCAATACATATATGAACGATATGAAATCAAAACATTTTTATAAAACAAAACCAAGAGTCAATGTTATTTCCATATACTGTTATATAAAACAAACATAAAGTAAAATATGAAATGTTTATCCATAAATATTAATGGTCTGAACAATAGTAATAAGAGGAGGCATTTAGTCAAATATATAAATTTACATAAACCACAAATAGTATTCCTACAAGAGGCTCACTTGTTAGATATAGATATAAACAGTATAAATATTAATACCTACACTGTGCTAACAAGCTCTCAATATAAACAAAAGAAAAGAGGGGTAGCCATATTAATTCATAATGAAATCATATCTCCCAAAATAATTAACACCTATTATGATACATCAGGTATGTTTTGTCTAGTGTCTATGGAATTGAATAGAAAAGTTTATACTTTAATAAATTTATACTGGATACCAGGACTCAGACTAAGAACAGTTAAACATCATTTTGAAGAAATAATTCATTTAACTAAAGGCAGTCTGATAATAGCAGGAGATTTTAATTGTATAACAAATGATAAAGACACTGACTCAAAAACCACAAGAAGAAAATTGCCTATATCAAAGGCACTTTTAAAATTCACAGATGGAATGTGCTTAAAAGACATAAATGATTTTGTTGACCCGGACTCATTAATTTATTCCTTTTACTCTCATAGGTATAACCCTAACTCTAGAATAGACAGGATATATATATATATATATATATATATATATATATATATATATATATATATATATAAAATGATTTAATAACAAAAATAGATAAAGTTAAAAATAATAAATTGTTCACTATCTGATCATAATGCAGTAGCTTTTGAGATAGAACTTAACCACATAGATACAAATCCCATCACAAGAATACCCTCTTACATCACAAAACTAACAGAATTTAAAGAATTCTATGAAAAAGAAATTAAAGCTTTTCTTGAATTGAACACAACAAAGGACATCTGAGAAATATATATTTGGCACTCATTAAAACTATATATATATATATATATATATATATATATATATATATATATATGGGAAAGTATTATCTTGGTACATTAATAAAAGAAAAACACGGAATAAAGATATGTTAGAATTACAAGAGAAAGCTGATAAATTGAAGCTGGAAGTTCAAAAAGGAAATATAGATTCAGCTCAAGAACTACTACAAACGAACAATAAATATGCAGAAATATTACATCATAAGATTATGATTAATTTAGAAAATATAAAAGTAAATTCTTATTTCACAAATCCAACACATCAAAATCAATTAGCAAATAGAATGAAAAAAATAATCAAATCCAAACAAATTAAAGAAATATATATATACCTAATACTAAGAAAAAAGTAACAGACTTAAATAGTATTCTGGAAACATTTAGACAGTAATATAACTCTGGTAATTCTTTAAATTCTCAAGAAATACCTACCAAAGATATGAAAAATTACCTTGAAAATAAAATTCTTATTAGGTTAACACAAGTACAAATAGACACTATTAATAAATCAATTACAATGATGGCACTGAAATTACAAATCAAAAACTTAAAGTAAATAAAGCACCTGGCCTAGATAATATATTACCTGAAATGTATAAATTAATACCTAATCAGGCTATAGCCTTACTTTTAAAAGTATATAACATAGTTAAACAAGATATAAATATCCCACCCTCTTGGAAATATTAATTGATATCCCCAATAATTAAATCAGGCAAAGATGAGAAACAATGTTCATCATATAGACCAATATCATTATTAAATATAGATTACAAAATGTTCATGGCAATATATGCAGGCAGAATCAAACACTTTCTCCCCATGTTAATTCATGAAGACCAGACAGGTTTTATTAAGGGAAGAAATACCTATGACAATCTTGAGACAGTTTGGTTCTTTCAGAGCTACACAGTGATGAGAATGGTAGGAGTAGCTAGTGGAAAATTTGGCAATTTTATGGTAGCAAGCTTGGAGGTTGTCTATGAGAAAAGATTGTAGATTGGTGTATAAGGGGGCTGCATATAAGAGAGATGGAAGCAAAAAGGTGTTGACGCAAATTTCTTGTCTGTAGAGTGTTCCTAATTTGATGTGAGTTTTTTTAATGCTACCTATCTATGTCAAACAGAGCTCCTCATTAGCACTATTCAAGAAAAATGTTGATGATTGGATGGGAAATGGGAAATTCACCCCAGGGATCACTTCTGTGGCTCTGCTCGACAGGGGCACAGGAAAATAATTTTCTTGGGTGGCGAAAGCCAGGGTACATTTTTTGGCTAGGCTTATATAGGCCCTAGGGCCAATAGTCTAGTACCTACCTATGAATCTATGAACCTAAAATAATTTTATCAATTATAGATTATACTAAACATATAAATCTCGATTTAAATATAATTTCCCTAGATATTAACAAAGCTTTTGTCTCGGTTAACTGGAACTTTCTTACATTAGTTTTAAATACATATAATTTCCCCATAAATTTCAATACTCTCATTCAATCATTATATAAAGAATCTATAGTATATATTAAATTAGGATCATATAGGTCAGGACCTATACACTTCAAAAAGGGAGCTAAACAGGGTTGCCCTTTATCACCACTGCTATTTGCATTAATAATAGAACCCTTTGCAAATCAAATTAGATCAAATAATAACATTAAAGGAATATACATTAACAAAACATTAAACCTTAAATTATAGCTCTTTGCTGATGACATACTTCTAACCCTCCCAGACACTAACAAATCTTTACAGGCATTGTTCAATGATATAAAATAATTTCAAAATGTCTCAAACTTACACTTTAATGAAAACAAAACAAAAATCTTACCATGCAATACCAAAAAAGAAATATATAAGCAAAGAATATTCCAAATATATAGCAGTAGACAATAAAATACTGTATTTAGGTATAGATGTACTTGAAGATTTAATAGATTCACTTATATTTAATTAAAAAAAAAACACTAGATAAAATAGAGCAAACAATATCTAACTGGAACAAATGTATGTTTACAATGGGAAACAGATTATATTTTATTAAATCAATAATTTTCCCAAAGTACTATACATAATACAAAGTTTCTCATTACCACATCCCAAGTATGTCATTCAAAGATTTAACAAAATAATATTAAACTTTTTATGGTTCCCAAATAAACCCTGAATCACTTTAAATAAGCATTTACCAAATTGGGGAGAAGGAGGACTTAAATTACCAGACATTGAGACATACATTTTAAAATCTGTTGTCAAAAATATAACCTTATGGTTAAATACTCACTACATCCCAATTTGGAAACAAATACATGAACAGATTTATTTAGAACTTAATCAAAGTCATGTACAGGATTATTTAACTATCATACCATCACCCCTTATCTGTTTATTAAAAAAATCACCTAGTAGGAAAAAATAAAAACAATAAATTACCATCAAAATATATAAATACTACCCTAAAAACATTTAAAACATATATAAACAAAGTCCCAGATATTAATTCTTGTTTTTTTCTGACTCTACCAATAGCCTTTACAATCATTATCCTTGATACATTCCAAACACAAAAAAATACATTAAAGAAAAGTTCAACAAACTATTGGTATCAACTAGCAGAACAAGAGAAACTACTAACTAATGATCAAATAATTAAGAAGTATAATATAAATAATGATTAATGGTTACTCCTGCAAAATCTAAGACAATATCTTATAAATAAAACCAAACAAATGCAAACAACAGTTAGACAAAATGTTCTAAAATTCATTGATTGTTTTATTATAATCACAAAACAACCTAAAAGGCTACCTATTTAATATTTATAAACGTATTACGAAAACAAAAATCTATTATCCAGATGCATACTGGAATTATTACTTACAGATAAACAACCACCCTCCTAATGAAGAAGAGAAAAAGATTATCTTAAGATCCTCAAAACAAATAACATTATCAATATATTGGCAACTATTTACTTGGAGATATTTAAACAGAAGTTTTTATACACCACATAAATTAGCCAAAATATTTGCTAGTGAAGATCAATTTTGGAGATGTCAGATCAAGATAAGAGCTGACTGACATCATATTTTCTATGAATGCAAATGTCTTACTTTGTATTGGGAAAATATTAATTATTTTCTCTAAATTGCTTTTAATAATAATTATCAATTAACAAAATCAATGATTCTGTTCAACTTTCCCATCCCAGATTGTGTGACAAAAAATATTTCAAGATACTATGGTCATTGATGGCAGTAGCACGCAAAATATCACCATTCACTGGAAAAGTACGACTCCTCCCACATTTAAGGAATTTAGAAACTTGTCTTTAACAGTTGGACATATGGAAATATATACAATGAAGAACAGAACAACCAGACCTACATCACTCTAACTCTTGGATGAAAATATTAGCAATATTTCAGAAAATGGACAGATTTATGAAATAATTTTTTGTTTATTCACAATGTTTTTAAATATGTTTATAGTTTTTGCCTCTATAGACACTAATATATATAGTTAATATTTAGAAATTATAGGTTGTAAAATTGTATATATGTTTTTTCTTTCATTTTGAATTTATGTAATGTTAGATGAATTATCATATTGAAAAATAAAAAAAACTATAGTAAAAACATTTTGAGTGGATTGTACTTTTTCTAGGCAGTTGTTCTTCAATTTTAAAAATGATTCAACTACTACTAATTGTTTTCTTAATGCTTGAATTATCTGGGAAATATTTCAATAATAGTGCTAAATTAAATGATCCTTTGTCAGTCTCACCACCAAACAACTTTTTATCATTCACAAATTCATTACCTAGTAGTATTTTAAATCTGTCATATGTTCCTCTCTTAACTTCCATCCAAGATGTCATTATAGCCCCAAAATATTTGGGATACCCACAATTCATAAATGTTAAAAGATCCCCATTTAGACCAATAGTGGCTGTATGGAAACTGCACATGGGGGTGTTTCAGTACTTGAGCCAGCTGTGAGGAACACCTGGATTAGATCTGGTTGCCCCTTTCAAAACAGACAGGTAAAAAAATTCTGTTCCAGGATTCCTTGCAAACAGGCTGAAGACAGAAGCTTTCTTTTTCTTGTGGATGGGAATGTACCTCTTTAGCTTTTGACCCTTTCCATGATATCCAGGGTTCTTCTAAAGATTTAGAAAAATTCCCCAAAGATAATTGTGCCTCCCCTTTGGACCAGGTGACAGTGGTTCCTCCTTCTTTTAAAAATGGTCAGGTAGAATTACTACAATCTTTCTCACAGACTGAATTTACTTACACAAGATGGTTTGCTTGGTACACCCCAATATGAATTCTCTTCAGTTGACTACCCGGATGATAGAATTTTGATACCTTTTAGGTGGCTTCTTTTTCTGAGGAAGTGGTACTGAAGGACAAAAATGTCACTAGAGAATCATATATTTCTAAATGAAAAATTATTTTCTAGTTGATGCCCTTCCAAGGACCATGACCCTTTTAAGGTATTGCTGCCTCTAGTTCTTGATTACAAGTGTGAGTTGTTTTTCCTGGCCTTTCATATACTTCCATTAAGATTCACCTGTCAGACATTTCTGCTTATCTGCCATTGGATCCCCCTTTCTTTTTGTTCCTAAGTCAAGTGGTTTTAAGAGGTGTTTTACATATTTGTCCACTTGGAAAATAGTTGGCTCCTAAACTTTGTGTTTGAAAAGCTAATTCCCTTTCCATTCTAGGTTATTCACAAGGAAGACTGTTTTGCTTATTGCCCTGACTTCTGCTAGAAGAATGTTTGAGTTACAAGCTCTTATGTTCAGTGAATCCTACCTAATTTTTCACAAGGGTTGGGTTTCTTTAGCACAAATAATTCTTTTATTCCGAAAATAGTTTCAGAGTTTACCTTAAGCCAGTCTGTTAATCTTCATGTCTTTTTTGCAGAATGCCAAAGAAATAGAGAAATATTTCTTCATATTATAGATGTCCACAGTCAGCTGAGATACTGCCTAGACAAAAGTCAGCCCTTCAAAAAAGATGATCAACTGTTTGTCTCCTATGAAGGTAAGTAAAAAGGACAACCAATGTCAAAGCAGATTATGATGGTTGCCTCATTCAATTTCTTTTTGACTCACACCATAACAAGACACATCCAGGCCGGATAAGAGCCTATTCCATTGGGACTTTGGCTTCTTCTGTGTTTTTCTGGAAAAGGGTGGACTTTAGGAGTATTTAAAGAAAATAACCTGGCCCTCTGTACATAATTTTGCAAAGTACTACAAAATGGATTCCTGCTTCAGGTCCTGAACAGGCTTTGCTAGGACCTTTATCCAGGGGCCCTTAGATTCTTAATCTTCTTCCTCTTTCTCTTCCTTATATATTTCTAAGCTATGGTTATTTACTCTAATAGCTTAGGCTACTGCAACACTGATCTAATGTTAAACATAGCACAATTATGTAATTAAACTTAAGGTAAAAGTAGATGTTGTAATTGGTCATTGTTGCAATTGCCATTCCCCTCCATCCATCCCCCTTATTAGTTGTTAGTTATCCTTTATTTTTTTTTCCTAGAATTTTCTACATTTTTTTCTTTCAGGGCTATTGCCTCGATTCTTTAGACAAGAAATCTATGAAGCTTACGGTGCTCTGACTACCTTTTTATATGGTGTTCTGTTTGAGCTCCTGGCAGTTAGAATGTGTGGAAGGTATACTTAAGCTTTGAAATTCTATCTGGCTGGTTATATCCCTGGTAGAATATAACCATAATAGCTTAGGCTAGTGCAACAGTGATCAATGAGAACACCTACTGTTATGGTATGTTTACTTATCTAACTGTACATTCTTCTGATATCAAATTTATAAAAAACATAATGGCCACAGTAATATATTTCAGCTTGCTTCTGTTGGATGCATACACTGCCCCCCCCCAAAGACTTTAAACAATAATCCTGCAACAGTCCTATGCTTTCATTAATAGCATGCTTACTCAACCCAGCCAAAGAATACATTCACCTTCTGTGTGCACCTCTGGTGTTTGTTAGGAAAATGAAAGAAACAATGACCACAGTAACTCATTTCAGCCTGCTGCTCTTCAGCATATATACATACAATCAGACTAGCCTTATCAGTAACTGGTTTTCGAGAATCATGTACTTGCTGTCTAATTTTGTCTATGACCTGCTTTCCAAAACAAGATAGGCATTTTTCATGTACATCTAGATGTCATGCTCACCACCCTACCCCTAACTCTAACAGTCCATTGCTTTTCATCCCCATACTTCCCCCTTAAATAGAAACCACTTCTGGAGATCACCTGCAATGTGCTATTGCTACAAGTGTTGTTGGGTGTAGTAATAGGACATGGCTTCCCATGACCTGTTACTGCATTTTAGGGGTACTGACCTTTAATTTCAAGGTTAAAGTTCCCATTGATTTCTATTGGATGCTGTGTTGTTATTATTTAACTAGTACCATTACTGCAGTAATCACATAATTATTTCACAGAAGGGCCGAGTAAGAAAGAACATGTTGAAATCAGTTTCATGTTGATTACTCAAAATAAAAAAAAATTACAGATAAACCAAGAATACTTAGCATCCACAGTAACAATACTTAGCATCCGCAGTAACAATATGTTTTCTATTTATTTGTGTATTAGAATACTGTGGTCTCCCTGCAGTTAGTGGGGGGTTATTGTGTTTTCACGTCATTGATATTCAGTGTTAAACTCTTTGCCTAGAGGGTTTCTCTGTACTTATAAGTGTTAGTCACATATCTCTGAATTTATTACTGCTCAATATCTGAGTTGTTTGGCTGGCTGCTATATACAAGCTGAGTTAAGTACAAACTTGCAGTGTTAAAGATTGTACTGTATTTTATTTTTCTGTTTATTTAATTGTTTCATTGAATATTATGGTCTGTGACTCTCTGAAGTTATTTATTTTTCTATTTATTTGTTTCATGGACTACTGTGGTCTCTCTGTCTCTCTGCAGTTAGTTCCCCTTCCTCCCTCCCTGTTCTTGTTGTAATATTAACCTTGATGGTTTTGGAATTGCTCATCCCTCCTGTAAATTTGTATTTGAACACTCCTCTTGGGTCCATCTCATTTGCTCACTCAACCAAGTATAGTGAGATCATATTTTGACTTCAGACACTCCTACCAGTCCCATCTGTTCAGCTGTATACCAGCTCTATCCCAGTCTAGTGTCACTAGCTCATTCTACCTAATACAGAGAGAACATTTGAGAAGGGCAAACCACTTAGGTCCTTAACCTTGAATTATCTTCTGTTTCTCCTTTCTCCCTTACCACTTTACTAAAAAAAAAAAATTCTAAGCTTGTTTCCTGCCTTTCCTGTACCTAGTCTAGACCAGATATAGATTTGCTGTATCCAGAACTGTTTGTAAGCTTCTGAGACCCGCAAGCCTTTCTGTGTTGGAGGGAAGCCTTCTAGCTCACCAGTGGGAGTGGTAAGCACTAGGCAGCCTATCTACCACAATATTGGTTTCTTGCCCAGAAATTATACGTTTATTGGCCATTTGGGCAGTTTTACCATCTCTTTCAACTTCTCATTTAAAAGCCTGCATTTGCACTTGTTTCCCACCTTTCCTGTAACTAGTCTAGTCCAGATACAGATTTGCTGTATCCAGGACTGTTTATAAGCTTCTGAGCCCCCCAAGCCTTTCTCTGTTGGAGGGAAGCCTTCTAGCTTATCAGTGGGAGTATAAGCACTAGCTAGCCTATCTACCACAAGAGCAGTTTCTGGTCCAGAAATTGTAGTTTATTGGCTGTTTGTGCAATTTTTCCATCTCTTTTAACTTTCTGGTTTAAAAGCCTGCATTTGCACTTGCTTCCCGCCTTTCCTGTAACTAGTCTAGTGCAGATACAGGTTTGCTGTATCCAGGACTGTTTGTAAGCTTCTGAGCCCCCCCCAAGCCTTTCTGTGTCGGAGGGTAGCCTTCTAGCTTGTCATTGGGAGTGGTAAGCACTGGGTAACCTATCTACCACAAGAGGAGTCATTTCTGGCCCAGAAATTGTAGTTCATTGACCGTTTGGGCAGTTTTCCATTTCTTTCAACTTTTTGGTCTAAAAGCCCATGTTTGAACTTTTCCTACCTTCCTTTTAACTAGTCTAGCCCAGATACAGATTTGCTATATCCAGGACTGTATGTAAGCTTCTGAGCCCCCCAAGTCTTTCTGTGTTGGAGGGAAGCCTTCTAGCTTATCAGTGGGGGTGGTAAGCACTAGGTAGTTTATCTACCACAAGAGGAGTGGTTTCTGGCCCAGAAATTATAGTTTATTGGCCGTTTGGGCATTCTTTTCATCTCTTTCAACATTCTGGTTTAAAAGCCCATGTTTGAGCTTTTTTTCCCCACCTTTCTGGTAACTAGTCTAGTCCAGATACAGATTTGCTGTATCCAATTCTGTTTGTAAGCTTCTGAGCAGTGCCAAAGTCTGCTCTTCAACTTTTCCCATAGATCTGTTAGTTTTCTCCTCTCCTGCACTTTTACTAGCTTATTAGTCTAGCACTTTACCAGACTTCTTGTAGCAATTATTGTACCACACAAAAGTGCTACCAGCACTAAATGTTCTACAAGGAAACATTACTTATTATTAATGCCCACCCCTACAGGCATGTCTAAAGGTCAGTTTCCTGTGCTTTCTCCTATTAACCTGGTGAACTTGGGCATCCTGAGGCAAAGTAGCAACTGCCTCATGTACACAGACAACCCTCTCCTCTTTTCTCCCAACACTCAGACTTGTGAGAGATGCACTTATATATCCAAACTGGAAGCCACTCACTCTCCAGCTAAGACCGGAATAGCTGGTCAAGAGGAGAAGGTCAACACTTGCACCACACCACATGGAACACATAACCTTCCAGAACACACACCAGCACTGCCTTCACATAAAAACACAAACCACACACCCACCTTTGCACTCGACCACCACAACACAACACTAATCACGGGACACATAACTCTCCTAAACAGTGCAACCCTCAACCAAAGCCCCTAAGGCAAAGCAGCATGCCCAACATGCTAGTCATAGGTGACTCGATAGTGGGGCACACTGATGTCCCACTCACTAGGTTGAATAACGAAAAATTAACAGTCAGCTGCCTGTCAGGTGCCAGGATCTGCCAGATAATGCAAGCACTCAGGTCCCTCAACAACAGGTACAAATATTACTCTGTCATTGAACATGTGGGTGTGAATGACCTGAGACATACCTCGCTGGACTACATGAAAAGAGACATGGAGGAGCTCTCAGATTATGTATCCCAGGCGGGTATGACCCTAGCCCTGAACAGCATCCTACCATCACCCAGAATGATACCACAGTACAAGCAGAAAATGATTGATTTCAACAATTGGTTAAGTTTCTGGTGTCATTCTAAGGGGATCCATTATCTGTTTGCCTGGGATGACATGAATGACAGACCTCGATGCTTTGCCAGAGATGGCCTGCATCTGTCACCCCTGGGATTCCAGATACTGGCCAAGGCTCTTGCCACCCCTATAGTCCCTTTTTAGGTGCTTTTCAAAAGACCAAATTACCACCATAACAGCTACAAGCAAATGCAATCTGAGGGTCATGCTGCTCAATGCTAGAAGTCTAAATTTCAAAATGCACTTGCTCGAAGCACTCCATAAAATGGACAACATTGACATTTATGCTGTAACAGAGACCTGGCTCAAGGCAGCAGAAAGCACCCCTGCACTACTAGGCTATAACTCATGCCACACCTTTCGGCCCCAGAACTTGGACCGAAGCTCCAATGGTGGTGGTGTTTCCATATTCATAAAGGATGCACACACCTCCAGACTGGTAGCCCAACATAATGCATCAGAGATACTTCAGCTCCAGCTACCATTTGGTAAGACAGCAATTCAGGTCATAGCCTGCTATAGGTCCCCAATCATGTCCCAAGACTCATACTCCACATTCCTAAGCACCCTGGAGAATATTAGGGTCCAACCTAACACTCTCATACTGGGAGACTTCAACTATCCCCCATTAACTGGAAAAACTGCTCATGTACCAATACACTTGCCCAATGTTTCCTGGAATTCATTAATTCCAATGCCTTGGACCAGCTTGTTCTTACCCCCACTAGAGGTAGCAACATCCTTGACCTAGTCATTACTAACATGGATGACCGTTGCTCTACACCAGTAGTCAACTCCTCCCTGGTTAGATCTGACTACAAACTAATCACCTTGGAAATCCACATCCCTCCCACCACCCCCGCAATGGTAACCACTATGAAAAACACCTCCAAAGCTAACTTTGGGCTCCTAAAAACAGAGGTGGCTAACTTCACGGCACCCATGCAAATGGAGAATAGTTACATGACCACCGAATCATACACCAATGCACTGTAGGAACACGTACACAAATGCAAGGATCTCGCCATACCCAATAGAACCAAGACGCTCTCCTGCAAAAAAAAGGAAGACAATCTGGTGGTCTCCTGCCATAAATAAACTCTACAACAGAAGGAGGATACTGATCCAGAATAAGGTGAAGTCCCAAGACTGGAAAAACTCCTTTATCAGCCTGAACAAAAAGCTGAGAGCCCTCATCAAATCCTCTAAAGCTAGCTGTGAAAACAGAATTGCAGCAGAGAGTAAAGACAACCACAAGGCCTTCTATAGTTATGTAAAGAATCTCCACGGCAATACCCAGATTTGCTCTGAGCTATTGTGCAATGGTACCTGTTATACCGAGCCAACAGATATTGCCAATATACTGGCCGACAGATTCAGTGCCAACTTTACCCTCCCAAAGGACCTATCACATTAACAGTAGATTGCCAGGAACCCAGTATTACTGCTGCACAGGTTAAAACAGCACTGTCCAAGGCCACAAATACAGCTTCTCTGGGACCTGACAATATTCCTGGTTGTGTTCTACATGAACTACAGAATGAACTGGCACCTCACCTGTGTGCCCTGTTCAATCACAGCCTCACCTCAGGCTTTGTCCCTCGCAAATGGCGCACTGCTACAGTCATCCCTCTCCACAAAGGAGGAGCGACTACAGACCCTGGGAACTATCGCCCCATTAGCCTAACGAGTCTGATATGCAAAGCTATGGGACGACTCATCATGGACCTAATAAACAAGGATATAGGGAATCTCCAAACTCTGGATCACACAGAGTGTGGTTTTGTGAATGGTAGATCATGCCTGTTCAACTTGGTCAACATCTTTGAGTCAGTCACCAGAGCTGTGGATGAAGGCAAGGTGGTTCACACAGCCTACCTTGATCTGACCAAGGCCTTTGATACCATTCCTCACTCAGGAATCATAGAAAAACTCAGTAAGCTAGGCATCAACCCTTATATAACTAGGTGGGTTGCAAACTGGCTCACAGATAGAACCCCCAGTTTGAAAGTAGCTGAGTCCAAGTCAGACTGTCAACCAATCACAAGTGGAGTCCCACAGGTTCGATCCTGGGTTCTCTCCTGTTTGGTATCTACTTCTCTGAAGTCCAGGCCAACATGAAGGGACTCTGGCTGACAAAGTTTGCAGACGATTGCAAGTTGGGAGCTATTTTTAACTCCCCAAGTGATGTTGAAATCTTGCAGAAAGGCCTCACTGAGACCAACGACTGGTGTCAGAACCATGGCCTTAAGCTCAATGCCAAAAAATGTGTCATCATCCCCTTTGGGAAAAACCTGGTTCCCATGAATTACCACATCGATGGTAGTCCACTGAACACAGAAGGCGTTATAACAGATTTGAGAACATAGGTCAACAGCAACCTGTCTTTCAACCACCACATTGCCACTGTAGTCAGAAAGTTCTTCTATGTGGCACATCTCATTACTAAGGGTTTTGCATCCAGGAAGAAAGAGGTCATTGTCTCCCTCTACTCTTCCCTCATTAGGCCAGTCATAGAGTACAATGCCCCATTTGGCATGTACCTCACTAGACACTTGCAACAACTGGAGAGGCTGTAAAAGTACCTCACAAAGAGGATTCTAGGCCTTAAACACTTGTTCTATATGGACAGACTCAAAAAACTCCAACTATTCTGTGTCTCATATTGCCTACTTAGAGGCAATCTCTGTTTGACTTACAAAGCCATGTCTGACCCAGCTCTGTTAGAAATGCTACATCTAAAGAAATCCCAATCCCTCCACACCACACTCTCCAGAGTCCTCAACCTCATTACCACAATCAACAGAATGTGCTGGAGGGACAGGTTCATAATCCAGAGACTACCCATGCTATGGAATAGACTTCCCATACATGTCAAACAGAGCACCTCACTGGCCCTCTTCAAGAGAAATCTTGATGAGTGGATGGGAAATAGAAAGTTCACCCCGGGGATCACTCCAGTGGCTCTACTCAACAGAGGCACTGGGAACTAAGGTCGGGTGGCATGATGCCAGGGTAATCCTATGGGCTAGGCTTGTAAAGGCTCAAGGGCCATTAGCCTAGTACACACCTATGAACCTATGTTGTACCAAGTTTTTCAGATCCTACAGGTAAAGGGTTAATGTGCTGGGTCAGAATAACGGATGTAAAAATCAGAACAACATTTTAAGTTTCCTGTTCTAGTTAGAACATTCTATTGGGTAGTATGTAAAGAGTTGTATCTGTTGCATTAATGAGATGAGTCTGCCTGGGCAGGTCTATACCTCCCTGTATGTGACATTGATTAGAAGCAGCTAGTCTATTACTATCCTTGTCAGAGTGAACCTGTTCCAAGGCTTCCTCTCTGTCAGTGCTTGCTAACTGAGCCTGACTAATATCATACAGACCAACAGTGACATCAGTTTTTTGGAGTAGCCATTCTTTGTGCACATATGCTTAAGTACACACTTGAGCTTTGCAGTGTTAGAGATGAATGGTTACTGTGTTCTATCCTTGACACATAACATTCATATATGTCTGCATGAATTATTTATTTATTTTTGCATGCATGCATGCATGCTTTGGTGGGGTCTATATCAGATAAACGAAAGTTTATCTAATCGAATGTTCACATGAGCGAAAATTGCAGAACTCGAAATCGCAATTGTGAAATTGTGCTACAGTGAAGATGGGAATATTTACCCTTTCCTCACTGTAGTGCAATCTCAGAGTTGGAATATATATTTAGCGGGGGGTGTGGGGGGCACAGCCCTCCACAATTGCAGTTTTGAGTTTCTGGATTTTCGCTCATGCGAGCGTTCGGTTAGATAAACTTTTGTTTATCTAATATAGACCCCTTTGGTGACTGGGATGTCCAACAGGATTGTGCCCCATCTTCAGTGGAGGCCTAGACAGAAAAGTTCCAGTACTTGCATAAGGTGACAGTTCAGAAACAAAGTATTATATCTGCATCATAATGGTTTCTATACATACTGCAAGGAAGCTACTTAAAAAAATGTTCCCTATGACCAATTCCTGAACCTTCTTACAAATAACAGCCTCCTCTCAACATGGATTAATTTTCAGGCCATGGCACTGCAACTGCATTTCATAATTGACTTATTCATCTCAAACAACTCATGGTAATTGCTTCACTGGTGCATTTTTTTTTGTTTGACCTGTTAAAAGCTGGCAGACTCTTTGACCTTGCACACCCATTACTGTTTGCTTTGATGGCTACCTTGCTGATTATATCCATCTGGTCAGATTTTGTAACCTTCTCTGATTTCAACAACTGAGCTGCCTAGGGGATCTCCTGGGCTCTGTCCTGTCACCCCCATTATTCACAATATCTGTAAGCATCACTCCTGAAGTGTGCCAGCCACCCGACCAGCCAGTATCATTCAGTATACTGAGGACACTTTATATTAATTTTCCAAATCAATTACCAAAATCAAACTAAAATTCCAAAATCCATTGAATTCTATCTGTAAGTGGATTGAAGACTCTGGTTTAAAATTAAATTGTGGATGGATGGATGAACTTGATAGTAATGTTCCTCTACCCTGGGATTTGCTCTCTGAAGACACTTTAGACCTTGAAATTATGGATGGCAAAACATTCAACTTGAATTACTATTCTGCCTCAGACTGCTAGCTTTCCATTTCAACCCATCTCTGATATCCATTAATAAAGCTCTTTGTGCCACAACAAAATTGCCTAACACCAAAATTGTTACTAGAGTGTCATGCTGTATTTTTAAACACATTTTAAAGGTGAAAGTAATCTTTGAATCAGATACCTGTGTGATAACTCACAGCTTCTGTTTTCTTCATATCAAGCATGTCCCTATTGTTTATCTCCTGCTGGTGTGAGAGCAATAGGCCACTTTACTCCTCTCCCTCCCCTAATTTTACAGCCATCCTCCATATCATTACTTGTAAAGGAACTGTTCTCTACCCACCACTCCACTTCCTTCCTACTGCTGTTTAAAGGTATATACATATAACTATAGAAATACACACATATACGCCTTCCCCCAGTCGCACTAATACAGACATAGGTTCTAAACCAGCAGTCTCTGATTAAGCTACCATATAATTCTTATTTAGCATTTCAGTACCACCGCTAACGCATTCTGACATACAATCCCTTACTGCCTGCTATAGAAATAAACTCCTTCCACTTGCAGCAACAATTTATCACCACAAAAGCCCAACAAAATACCACATTAACCCTGTCCCTCATAACATCCACTTAACTCATCTGCATCCCCACCAAACATGACTCCATCAAACCATGCCACTCATACTTCTACCAGTTTTCTACTAGAACTAACACTGGTGTAAGGTGTCCTACCCCTGTAGGCTGGCAAATGTCAGCACCGACAGCAAAAGATGGTGTTGTGACATACACCTAGAAATGTGGGAGTATACTATGTACCATGTGATAGCCTCCCAACAAGACCAGCCCATGTACATAACTGCCCCTGACAGCACTACTGGGAAAAGTACTGGACATGGCCATAATTGTGGTACTTGCTATCATCTGCAAAGTGGTGGTTATGAGACCTAGCATAGTATTATCCCTGGACTCCATGGCCTCACCAATGCTGGGTAACATTCTCACGGATAATACATACCACACTAGCCATCTCCATCTTGGTGTGTGCAGTAACAGACTGTGCCTGCATTATTGCCCTGCACATCTGCTGGTTGAACATTAATGGCATCCACTTATCAGGAACTGCATACAACATGTAATACTGTCAGAAATTCATAATGTGCCATCAGACCCACAAAGAATGCAATGCAATCCTTTGCTGCTCAACCCACAGTAGGAGCTGTGCTAGTGCTTGCAGTTGTTGGGGAGCCTCTCCCAGTGGGGATAGTAAACAGTCTGTAGTTTAAGTGTTGGTGTGACCATATCGTCCCCCTTGTACATTTGGTAGAATCTAACCCAGGAAGGGAGACAAACAGTAATTCTGAGTTTTATGACTGTGACTCGGTCTGTGTCATGGCATTATTGTCAGACCTTGCATAGGTCCTAACATCAAGCTGTTGTCCTGATCCACTCTGTTCAGATGTCATCCTAGCAGTAGTCTGGCCTGTGAATATGCAGTACAAGACAGAGGAGAGTAAATCTGAATAATCATGTTACATTTAAGGCCCTATGTTGTGCATGCAAACAGAAGTACATAATATGCAGACATAGATGAGACATATATCTCAATTGCCATTCCTGTGTGACTGTACATCTGACATACCTGTGTGAAATATATGCAGTCATATATGTGACCTACCTACACCTTATATGTGCACTGCTGCTATATGCAGATTAAGTATGGCTACTTACCTGGTATATCTCCCTCTGAGACATGCGGGGGTTGTCCACTCCTGGAAACAATGTCCACTCCTCCATGTGTAATAATTCATCTTTATCACCCCTATGCAGGGACACTATGAACACTTCCTCATTAGTTAGGCTTGCAGTGTGAGGGGGACCCCATCCAGTGGCTGATATTTGTGCCACTATGCTGCATGCCTTCTTCCAGGCCCACCTGACTATGTAGCTGACTTGTCTCTGACATTGCTATGTTGTGCAATTCTATCCACAAGCAGCATTTATGTTACAGACCAAGGTCTCCTAGACATGGTCCTGCAGCAGCTCTCCTCAACAGGCCTATCGGACCTGAGTGCCTAGAACAGGATGACATTCTCAATGCAGCTGAAGTCTGACATCTGCCCTTCTGGAGAACATGATAACATGATAATCCAGTGATACCCCAGGCCAGGGGTAGGGACAGATATGTGCATGTATACAGCTGTGGGAGGCTGCCACACAGAAGCCCACAGAAATATACAGGGGAAGGATGGGTTTCATAAACAGCATGAGTAGGGGGGTCACAGATGACAGTGAGCTAATGGGCTGTGATGTTGGGTTTAAGCAACAGGAGTCACACTACAGGTTTCCCCATAGGATATGTATACAGCATGTCTGTTTATGGTATGAGGATGATTAAGATTGACAGTCCAGATAGTGGGCTGCCTTCTCATTTCTATAATGTTGATATATAGCTAAATACTATATATATGAACTATTCTCAGGTACAAGTTCCAGGTAACCATAATGCACTTTACTCTATTTATCTATACCCTGTTTTAGTGCACAGTCTGGCATGTGCAACATACCTGATAAATATCTCTTACCACAGTAGTGCAGAACCCAGTGTACCTCTTCAGTTCTATGTCTTTTTTAACGTATCATATCTGTTGTTAGAAACTTGCCTCACACTGCTGCATTGGTACCACTGCAACTGTTGTTCCATTTTTCAATGCACAATTTGTCATTTAAAATGACAGTACATCCACTTAAGGCACAAATAGATACAGCAGTTTATGTGCTATTTATTCAAATGAGGTTAGATTCCACATATGTCTGTCAATCACTTTATTTTCATGAGGCACATGGGTAACATGACTTGGAGTTAGATTTCACTGCACAATACTAGTATGCTGTGCTTGCAGGCTTATGCATGCTGCCCACACATGTACACACATTGTACTTCAGGGCAGCAAAAGACTGCTTTTGATTCACAGTTCATACTTCCAGTACGCATTGGAGGTCAGCCACCATCTTCTTTTACATGATATACATGGTGATAATGACCCATGGAGATAATTTGTTATGAAGAGGGATATTATACATTTTCTCCTGTGCAGCCATTTTAGGGAGTGATTGCTGAAACCCACTATGGGTTCATTTAGGAAGGTGGACGCCTGGTTCATCCTTACCAAGCTTTTTGTGAGGTGGCTGGCATCAACAGGATCGATTTTGTAATGCAGCCAGTAATATGATGATATGTAGCATCACTGCCTGCAGTGAGAAGTTGAGGGTAAGGCAGCAGCACCCCAAATAATAGCCCTGCTACAACCTTTTCTCTCTCTTTTTTGCAGTTTTAACCCTATCAACACATCAGGCACCCCTTAGAACAGGGGACAACAGCCCCAAAAGTCTGACGGCACCATATTTAGGTGGGAAACGAGTGTGTTTCTAAGTATCCACTCTACCTTCACATATTGAAGTGTATGTACCTATTTCAGCTGTCCCAAATTACTAATAACAGACATAGCTGCTTTTCCATGATTGTAACCACTAAGTAGCTAGTGGCAAGCACATGTTACCAGATTGCATACTGAACCCCCCCCCCTTCCACCTACACTGCCAATCCAATACAACAGAAAACAAAAGAAAGACAATTTACATTTATTAAGCTAAATATTTTACTTTTACTTGACTGCTCTTTCTTATTTTCATATAATACCAAAGCATCCTTGCACCAAAACTTCTGTCCTGGCCTCTTAATTTCTAATTCAACAAATAGTTTTTTTTTTTTCATAGTTTCCTACCTTTCTCAGCTCAACCTGCTCCGATCGCCCTTACTCCACTTGGGCTCCCTCTGCTCCCCTACCCTACCACCATTCCCACACACCCCTACATACATTACATTTATACTTTCTTAGACCACTCCTACTAATGACATCACTCAAGTAACCCTCCCATAGTCACACCCATAGAATAACCCTCCCATAATCACACCCGTAAAATAAAGCAAACATCTATACATCTGTTCTTACAATTACATCTCCCTCTACTGAATTAATTACAATATACTTCTGTACCACAATTAGAACATATCTAAACCCACAAAATGTTAGACTCCAGACCATTTCTACCATTCCTGTTTTCTCTTCCCTTAACTCTTCTGATCCTATCCCAATCTACCTCTTACATTAACATACACCTCTCTTTACCTACAATAACTCCAATCCTAACTACTATTTTACAACCCAATAACTTTAGCTTCTCCAATATTTCACCTTCTCTTTTCAATTGCAACATTGTATTCTTTACTAAATTCAGAGTCCTTCCCAACTACAGAAACATCAATACATCTTATAGCAATTCACCCAACTTTTCCTCTGCAATCCAGTACCATAAACACCTTAGAAATCATCTCTTAATATTATCTCAGAGCAGTGTTATACATCCTAACCCTGACCCCCATACCTCTCAACCTGGAAACATCTAAAATCTGGACAAAGGCCCATGAAAAATAGGTACAAATCTGTACAATGATTAGCATATCATTTGCATACATAATTATGTAACCCCACCCCTTCCAATGGGATTGTGGGATACCAAGTTTCAAACACAAACTGAACAGACAACCAAAATATGGCCCCAGAGTCCCCCTGAAGTCATTCCAGTGTCCCATTACTTGGCTATTTCACCCCATTTACCATAAACACTAATGTGCATACTGCTTTACTTCTACAGTGATTATGTGGATTTCATTTCCAGACTTGGCATTAAAACTTCTCTGCCCTGGAAACTCACATTCAATATGTACAAGAGGCAAGAAGAACTGACATTGGAATGGCTGCAGGGGGACTCTGGAGTCTGGAGCCATATTTTGGTTATCTGTTCTTCAGTTTGCCTGCCATGCACTTTCCAAAGACATGTCTATGCAAACATAAGTGTCAGTATTGAGTTTGGGTCACTTTGCTAATGAATGCTGAAACCTAACTACTGCAACTGAAACCTTCCAAGACTAAGCATGTAATAAATACATGAAGCCTGATGCACTTAGAGTAGACATGTATATACTTCAAGCAACTATATGCAAAATAGTAGTATGTATACGCTGTAAACAACTAACTTCAGTTTCAGCTAGGTTTCTCTGGCAGGGCAGCAAAAGTGACAAAATAAAATGGTTTAACATTTCAGAAAAAAAATGCACCTTACAACTAGTCATGCTGGTGAAATATAAACTCAGAAGTACTCCTATTACTTGCTGGAAAAGAAGTAAAAAAAAAACAAATAGCTCAATCTGCAGTCATTAAGGCTGAATGCAATTAAAAAGTCTCCTAAGTCAGCTACACACACCGATGAAGCTGAATGCAATTAAAAAGCCTCCTAAGTCAGCTACACACACCCCGATGAAGCTGCTTAATACACCGGAGTGGAGTTGCTGCCAATAACGGACCACTCTACTTAAATAATGAAAAACGAACCACACTCTGCTTAGAATGTAATAATCTGCTTAATAATCTGCTGAAATAAACAAACTATGCTGTTTAAATAGAATCATACACACCTATGAAGCTGCTTAATACACTGGAGCAGAGCTGCTGCCAATAATGGACCATTCTGCTTAAAATAACGGAACCACATTCTGCTTAAACAGAATAATCTGATTAAATAACAAGCCACTCTGCTTAAAATAGAATAATGAACATACACTGAGCTGCTGCCAATAAGGAATAACGAACATACACCGAGCTGCTGACAATAAGGAGAGGACCACTTTGCTTAAAACAGAATACTCTGCTGCCAATTATCTCTTTAAATAACGAACTACTCTGACCGAGGTGCTAAAAATAAAATAATGAACATACACCGAGCTGCTACCAATAAAGAACCATGTACGCTACACACACACCCTGACTGTGAATGTGCACACATGAACAGCTTGCATATGTGAACAGCTACAACTTCACTTGCATACTTAATTTCATGCCAGTTTAAACACAGATTAGACTGCTATGTTTTGCATATATACCTCTCAACTTCTCAGCACAAGAAATCTTTCCTTACTTGTAGTTCCCGAGAGAGCTGCCATTCCGCTTGTAATCCTCTGCTATACGGTCGTTCGTTTCTGCTCGCAACTGAAACTGCTGCCATTCCTTACTTGTAGTCCCCGAGAGCTGCCACTGCCATTCTGCTGTGCTTTGGCCGTTTATTTCTGGTCATATTAATACAAAACGGCCATTCATTTCCGCTTGCTGCCCAAATTGAAACTGCTGTCATTCCCGCTCGCAGCATTTGCAGCCGGCCCGGAAATGATGACGTGAGCTCATTGAGCTCAATTCCGACTGGCTGGTAGCGCTGGTGGAGCTGACGTCATCATGCACGTGATGACATCAGCTGCGACAGCGCGAATTTGAAAAAATAAAGCAAAAAATCGGAAATTAAGGGGTGCCACTCGGGAATCGTGGCACCCCTTCATTTGGAACCCAAAACTCGGTAAAAAACGAATAATTCGGTATGGTTGGGAGGTATGCTGACCCCTCCCACTCCTCTGATGTCATTTATACTCCTTCTCCCACTTACAACAATCAATATACATAGTCAGGGCCGGCCTTAGCTGAAATGGTGCCCTAGGCGAAGTAGTGCTTCAGTGCCCCTTAAGCCCCACCCACAGCCGTACCCACGCCATACTCATGAAACACCCACAGGTAGATCACTCCCCATGAAAGACACTCAAGTTATTTCCATCAATTATTTTACTGCATAAAAATAATTTTCTTTGTCATACTATAGGAAGAAAATTTAAATAAATAAAATAAAAATTAAGGTTGTCAAGCCATGAACAAAAGTAATTCTGGTCTACCTGCTCTAACAATACAGTGCATTATGGCAGTGTGTATTAAATTGCATCTTAGTCAAGGGCTCAGTTTTTTATGATTTTCAAAGGAATTCTAATAAGCACTTGAAATTCAGACTGCCTAAGTACTGCGTGTCTTCTAATGTTTACATTTATATTTATATTATTGACAGTTTGCTTTATTTGCTTCCACTAGAAGTCCTCACGTTAAAAATCACAAGAAACCAACTTGCTGAAGAACCAACCACATGAAAAAATTAAATGCAAGTGTTTTTGCAGGGGAACAAGCACCCCTTTCCTCACAAGTCCTGAACGTACATTTACGCATCTCCACAATCACACAAGGGCCTCGGGGGCCAATAGCCTAGTAACTTCCTATGATCATATGATAATAGTGAAAACTGGGCAACCACTGTAATATTCTTACTTCTCCTAACCCCAATACCTCAGGAGTAGTCTAAGATATGCATAAAATCCATGTTGTCTCAACCTGCAGTATGCACTGCTTAGTGGGCATTAATTACTGACTAGGGTTACCACCTCTCCCTCTTTGCGAAGAACAGTCCCACTTTGGGCAGTTGTGTCCTGGAAAAAAAATGGCAAATGTCCTGAGATGTTAAGACAAAATATATTTCTTAAGTTTTCTGTAATAGTTGCATAAAACTGTTATTTTGTATCTGGAACACGTACATATTATATGAAATATCAGAAGCAACTAAAATGCTACAAAAATAAGCTTTTAGTTTGGCAAAAAAGTGAAAGTGCTGTCCTTTGCACTGGCCATGGGTATGTTTTGTCCTGCAAAATCTCACACTTCTAAAATAAAAAAATGTCCCACTTTGGGCATTTGAAAGGAGGGACTGTATGGTTTACAGTATCAACCATGAGCTGTTTTATATAGCCATCTCCAAGCAATAATTAAATTAAGAGAACAGAGTTACCACTCTGTGCATCCTGTAAATCATCTACCATTCATATGTTTCTGAACCCAAACAGCAAAATATAAAGAACGTGAACTTTAGTGTGTGGGCGGGGTCAGGCATGTTTAGCTTTAATTGAAAATGACCAATTTTACTTATTTCTCAAGTGGTTTTAGTTTTAAAATTAAAAACTGCACAGCCGCATTTAAAAGTCATAGATACCATTTTACCTATCATTATAATGAGGGGGGGGGGACTTGTCCACTGTTGTTGCTAAACCTAAATCCACGTGATGCGATAGGGCTGATGAGGAAGTAAGCCTAGTAACCAACCTCCATTCCTTAAACACCGATTTAGTTGAGGTAAGCCCTACTAGTGATAGTGATCGTTATCCAGTTACTGTTGCAAATACATCTCACCCGTGAACGATGCATACGAGCCTTTGAGTACCTGTTCAGAAATGTGGTTACACAAGCTCAGGCTGCCAATCACAGATTTACAAAAGGCACAAAAAAAAAAATATAAACAGTCCGACTCAACTTCGTTAATGAAGAATGGCATGAGAGGCATACATATGAACAGAATTTTATATCGGCAGCAGCTCAGACTGGAGGAGTCGCTTGGAATGTCAGGTGAGCAAAAGCATCACTGATTGGATGCTATAATAATGCTCAGCCAATAACTGATCAGGTATTACTGTAGCTTCAGGGGGGGAGGCGGGCAGGCAGAAGAGCACAGCAGAGAATCAGGATCTGGACTGTATGTTTTCAAGTATAGCCTAAGCAGCTGGGAGGAGGGCACAAAAGTTACAGTACACTTAGGATGGCAAGGCGCCAAGATGAACAGAAACTTTACTTAGCAGAAAAGGAAAAAATAAATTAAATAAGTAAATAAAAATTGCGCCCTTCATGTGGCCGGCCTGTACAGCGCCCTAGGTGGTACCTAGTTTGCCTATGCCTAAGGATGGCAATGTATGTAGTATCTGTAATAAATTACAGAATTTCACTCCTGGCTCTCTCACCATACACCCCACATCACAGCTGTTACTGAAACATTGTTAAAACCACATATATTAGATACTGAAATACTTCCTCCTGGCTTTAATATACTTTGCCATGATAGATTACAAAAGAAAGGAGGTGGAGTGGCTCTAGTCTATCATAGCTCCTTAACCTTAACACCCTACCCCAAACCTGTCCCCTCTTTCGGTAACATGGAACTGATCTTATAATCACTAAAGATAAACAAAACCAAACAACTAGCAATAGCAGTTCTGTACATTCCCCCTGGCCATAACATCCCTACTCTGGAAGATTTACTATCCTGGGCTACCCACAACATATCACAAGAAACTGCTATTCTTAGTGATACTAATATTAACTGGCAAAATATATCTTCCAACTCCCCTGAGAATAGCATTAACTTATATAGACATAGCCAGCTTATAAACACCTCCACCCATGTGCTTAAAAAACAGTAAAGATCCATCTTGGATTGGATTTTAGTTTCAGACCCGCACAAATACTCTAATACTAACACCCTCCCTGACACCTTAAGTGATTACTCACCTGCCTTCGCCTATAGATCTCACACTCATATTCCTAAACCCCATTCTTACCACGTGTCC
Source organism: Protopterus annectens (assembly GCF_019279795.1). NCBI lineage: Eukaryota > Metazoa > Chordata > Ceratodontiformes > Protopteridae > Protopterus > Protopterus annectens. Next base: position 781,281,173 of record NC_056733.1, on the reverse strand, counting down.
AGAAACTTAACAAATTTTTCTCAGTATGCTTTAGTAGACTCATTAAAAGCCCTAAACTGGACTCCACTCAAATTTCTACCTTTAGAAGAAGCTGTAAACTACTTTTCTAAAGTCTTCCTCAGTACTCTAAATTTTCTAGCCCCTATTCACTACAAAAGGACAAAATGTAACCAAGCTCCATGGTTTACTAAATCAACCAAAAACATACTTCTCTCCAGAGACTTAGCAAGGAAAGAATAGCACAAGAACAGAAACCAAGCTTATGAAACTATCTATAGACAAGTCTGAAATAAAGCTAAAAAAACTCATCAAAAATGACAAAAAAAAATCTACTTCTCTCAACAACTCTCTATCCCTAAACATAACCTTAAAAAACTCTGGAAATCCATCTCCATGCTCCTAAATCCAGGTACCCCTCAAAACCCCTCTCCTTTTCCAGATAAGGACCCACAACATATAGCTCACATTTTTAACTCACACTTTATTGAGACCATTCTTAAACTTGTAAAACAACCCTCACCAGCTACAAGCAGCAGCCCAAACTCTAAAATTAACACTACAAATCCCAATCGAGTGAAACCCACCTCAGACCACTCTCCTCATATAATAAACAGTAGCAACCTCCCAGAGGCTCCCACATTCTCTTTAAAACATGTACCCACCTCTCTAATATGCAAACTATTATCTAAACTTAAACCATTTGCCCTCTCTTCTGACAACCTCCCCTCTGAATACCTTAAACTCAGTGCTGAGGCCATAGCCTATCCCATTAGCATATTAATTAACAGATCTATCGCTGAATCAAAAGTCCCTCAGGTCTGGAAGATCTCCAGCATAACTCCATTTCATAAACGTGGTAATACCAATGATTTATCCAATTACCATCCATCACTCTTGTTCATAAATTAACATTCCACCCTGAAAACTGTCTCACACTGGCAGACATCATACAAACCTACACCCCTCCAGAGACTTAAGATCCTCTAACAACTTCTTTGTGTCGCTAAACCCAACAAGAGATCTGGACAAAGTTTATATTCTTATGCCATAGCAAAACTATGGAATGACCTACCCCCCTCTATCACACTTCTTGATTCTCTGAACACATTCAAACATACCGTAAGAAACCACTTTCTCAAAATCCAAACCTGCCTCTGTCTCCAAATAAATAGACCTCCTTAAACCCTTCCTAGTGCCCTGCTACTTGTACTTACTTCTCTTCATACCTATCCTTTTAAACTCTGCCTCATATCTTCTGCAACTACTCTACTCTCTTACCCTCTCTCCTTTCCCCCCAAAAAAAAATTATATATAGATTTGTACTGATGTAGGCATTAAGAATTATCCAATACTGTCTTCCTTCAACTATATAAAATTCCTTAGTATTGTATTTGTTGTACTTAGTTAGACTATGTATCTTTCTCCTTGTAAAACTGTAATATTATTACTCTGTGTAATCTAAATTTAACGTGGAGCTTTTCTCCCCAGGCCTCCACTGAAAAGTGGACTTTCTCGGTCAACAAATGTAAATAAATAAATAAATGAATAAATAATACATTAAGTATTTGGTATTGATACAGTTTTTCAGACTGCTATTTTAAACTTTTTTTCTGTGTCATTCAGACATTCAATGTTCCTAATTAAGGCATTTTCCTCTGACAGATACCAAGGCACATCACGTGGGCTACTGTGTGTGTCTGTGTGCTCTGCTGTACTGTACCTGTTGTTTGTTTGTCTTGGCAGTGTTGTTTATTATGGGGTATTGCACAGAAGTTCAGTTGTGTGGCTGTGGGCAAAGGTCAGGCTGCTGTTATTTTGCATGTACATATGTGGTTGTGTGCACATTTTTAGTCTTCTGCTATCATGCATATACATGTGGGAATATAGTTTTGCACTACTGTATCCATCTCACCTACAACTACCTGCAAATACCGTTTTGTCCTTTTTGTCTGCCACTAGGTGCAGATCAAGAGGTCATGCTTG
>NC_056733.1:781176690-781274190 GCF_019279795.1 Protopterus annectens | reverse complement strand
GAATTTTTTTAAATCTGCCAACTCTTTACATTCCCAAAATGATGTTCCCAATTACCTCCTTCTTCTTCATCACACCTCTAACATTTGTAATCTACCTGAAGAAAAATTCTTGGAAGTCTCTTGGGCAAGGGCGCTCGCATGCAGGTACAGAACCAGCTGGCCGGGAGATTAATTTTCTTTTAATTAAAAAATAATTGTTTTTTTTTTTTGTTTTAAGGGCATTCTTCTTTAAGAATGCCTTTTGCATCCAGTTGCACAGACACAACAGGTGTTTGCAACCTGTTTTCATCTTCTGCATCTATGCAACCGATGGTTTACGTCTTCATCTTCCACGCCCGAGTGAAATATGAATTCCAGAAGACATCTGGACTGCGGACAAATGTATAAGTGAGAGGTAGGTTTGTGTGTATGTGTGTTTAAGTGTTTAAGAGGTGTGTGTGTGTGTGTGTGTGTGTGTGTGTGTGTGTGTGTGTGTGTGTGTGTGTGTGTGTGTGTGTGTGTGTGTGTAAGAAATAGGTAGATAGGGGTGTGTGGATGTAAGAAGGAGGTAGGAGTGTGTATGTGTGTATGTAAGAAGTAGGTAGGTAAAGGTAGGGTGTGTGTGTGTGTGTGTGTATATATGTGTGTGTGTGTGTGTTTAAGAAGTAGGTAGGTGTGTATGTGTGTGTGTGTGTGTGTGTGTAAGGGGGCGGGGTTCATACCTCGCAATTATTCAGGGTTTTGCCTCATATTTTTGGTTTGTTTCTCATAAAATGGTGTTTTTCTGGCAAATCATTGAGGACTGAAGTCAGAAAATAATAGCAGACATTTGAACTTGAGACTTCATATCCTACAAAAAATGCATACTAATGCAAAACTTGTCATTCTATCCACTTTCTAAGGAGGTAGAGGGATGTATTTGTGTGATACCTCTCAACTGTACATATTTTCACAGAATGTCCAGACTTTTGCCTTACATTTTTGGTCTGTTCCTCATAAAAATTGTTTTTTTTTTTCCACTAGGATAAGCTAAAGATTAAAGTTACTAAATAATGACATGCATTTGAGTTTCAGATTTCATATCCTTCAGAAAATGCATTCTAACACAAATCCTGTTATTCTAGTAACTTTATAAATGTGTCCCTAGTTGTGGGCCTTTGTCTCCAAAATTATAACAGGCTTTGTCGAGATTTCTTGTGCTAAGAGATTGAGAAGTATGGTGTGTGTGTGTGTGTGTGTGTGTGTGTGTGTGTGTGTGTGTGTGTGTGTGTGTGTGTGTGTGTGTGTGTGTGTATATGTATAAGAGGGAGGTAGCATACCCCTCAGCTGTCCAGGTTTTTGCAGAATGCCCGGATTTTTGCCCCATATTCCTCCTAAAAAGCATTGAAGTTGCTAAATAATGACAGACATTTGAGTTTTAGACATCATATCCTTTAAAAAATGCACACTAACACAAATCCTGTTATTCTAGCAATTTTCTATGTTCATGACAGCAATATTTATAATCTGTCCCTATTTATTTTAGACTTTGTCCAGATTTCTTGCACCAAGAGGTTGAGGGTTATGTGTGTGTGTGTGTGTGTGTGTGTGTGTGTGTGTGTGTGTGTGTGTGTGTGTGTGTGTGTGTGTGTGTGTGTGTGTGTGTGGGTGTGTATGTGTGTGCGTGCGTGCGTGCGTGTGTGTGTGTGTGTGTGTGTGTGTGTGACAGAAAAAGTGAAATGCCCTAGTTAGAGTTAGCATGTGGAATTTATTTTCAAGTGCATTTTCAAGGAATTGTGAGCTTCAAGGGAAGATAAATTTACTGCTGCTCATGCTAAGTCTGCTTAAAATGTGCAAATGTTTTGTTTAGCAAATGGTATCTCTATTGTGGTATCAAATTTTAAAGCAGTGTTAGTAACACAGCAGGTAACACACTTGCATCTTGATGTAGAGGGCTGTAGGTTCTACTCCCACAACACGTAGATTTGCATTTTAAGGGGGTGGGATGCTACAGTCCTGAGTATGTACTCCTTTGGATGAGATGCCTAGTAACTATGAGCCTGTTCTTCAACTTGCCACCCACTCCCTATTGCAATATACCAGCTTACCATTTTGTTTTAATGTGACATAGACAATTTATTCTTCAAGGGCAGCAGACACTGAATTTGTAGGTGAAACACTGAAATATAAAGATGTTTTCTAGCAACAACCTCTTCACTAGTTTCAGATCTCAATGTGGAATTATTCGATGACTTACTTCTGCAGAGATTGTGCATATTGACTGATATTGGTGGGTTGTAATGATAGAAGTTTGAGTGGCCTTTTATGGTTGAAATGTTCTGAATTGGGCAGTTTGTCATTATTGGTTCATATGTCTTTTTCACTGCTTACTGGAAAAATGTGCAAAACTATACATTTAAAACACACTCTAACAAATGGTGCTGTGTTATACAAGGGATATAATTTAATTATTCTATATTATGATTAATACAATCAGGAATGTGAATCAAAGAACTTTTACATGGTTCTAAAAAAGTGTGCAGAGGGCCTATGATTTGAAAACAGCCCAAAGGTAAAATTAACCCGCCACTGGCCAGATGCATTTTCTTTGAATGTGGGCTTAAATGCTGTTTCAGTGAATGTGAGTTTCAAAGGTTTCAAAGGTAGAGAAGTTTTAATGCCAAGTCTGTTTTCATTTGTAAGACTATTGCTTTATTTATATGTTTGTTTTGTCTATCAGTGTTTGTGCTATACACTCTTGATACACTTTAAAATATTAGGGTACAACCCAACACCCTAATAATGTGCGATTTCAACTACCCCACCATTAACTGGGAAAACTACTCATGTACCAACTCTATTGCTCAATGTTTTATGAAATTCATAAATTCCAGTGCCTTGGATCAACTTATCCACACCCCCACCAGGGGCAGCAATATCCTAGACCTGGTCATTACCAACATGGTGACCGGTGTTCCACATCAGAGGTCAATTCCTCATTGGTCAGATCTGACCACAAGTTAATCATCCTAAACATCCACATCTCGCCCCCAGCCCCCATTAGGGAAACCACCGTAAACAATTCCTCCAAAGCCAACTTCATGCTTCTTAAGACAGAAGTGGCAAACTTCACAACACCCATGCAAATGGACAATAGAGGTACGACTGCTGAATCCTACACAAATGCACTTTATAAGCACTTAAATGAGTGCATGGATCATGCTATCCCTAACAGAACCAAGATGCTATCCTCCAAAAAGAGAAAGCCAATCTGGTGGTCCCCTGCCATAAACAAACTCTACTACAGAAGAAAGAAACTGTTGCAAACAAAGAGTAAAATCCCATGATTGGAGGAACTCCCTGGTCAACCTCAGTAAGAAGCTGAGATCCCTCATAAAATCCTCCAAAGGTAGTTACGAAAACAAAATTGCCACTGATTCTAAAGACAACCACAAAGCATTCTATATCTATGTCAAGAATCTCAATGGCAACACTCATATCTGTTCTGAGTTACAGCACAATGGCACTAAATATACAGAACCAACTGATATTGCCAACATCCTAGGAGATGGGCCCTTTAGGGGGTGAGAGGGGGGGTAAAGTTAGCACTGGACCTATCTCTATACTGGAAGAATGCAAAGTTCCTGTAATCACGGCTGCACAGGTAAAAACCATACTCTCCAAAGCCAAGAACCCAGCATCCATGGGACCTGACAACATCCCAGGCTGTGTTCTACATGAACTACAGAATGAACTGGCACCCCACCTAAGCACCATGTTCAATCATAGCCTCACCTCTGGCTTTGTGCCCACTGAATGGCACAAAGCAATGGTTATCCCGCTCCACAAAGGGGAAGCAACCACGGACCCTGGGAACTACTGCCCCATTAGCCTAAAGAGGCTGGTCTGCAAGGCCATGGAAGATATCATCATGGAACTTATCAACAAAGACATTGGTAATCTCCAAACTCTGGACCCCACCCAATTCGGATTTGTAAAAGGCAGATCATGTCTCCTAAACCTGATAGACTTCTTTGAAGCAGTCACCAAAGCCATAGATGAGGGTAAGGTGTTTCACACAGCCTATCTAGATCTCATCAAGGCTTTTGACACCATCCCCCACTCTGGAATTATAGATAAACTCACTAAACTAGGTATAAATCCCTATGTCACAAGATAGGTTGCCACCTGGTTCACTGACAGAACCCACACTGTGAAAGTAGCAAACTCCAAATCAGACTTCAGACCAGTGACAAGTGGAGTACCATAGGGTTCAGCCCTGGGTCCTCTCCTGTTTGGTATCTACTTTTCTGAAGTACAGGCTAACACAGAAGGTCTTTGGCTAGTGAAGTTCGCAGATGACTGCAAACTAGGAGCTATAATCAAAACTCCTAACGATGTGGATATTCTACAAAAGGGCCTCACTGAGACAGATGCCTAGTATCAAAGCCATGGCCTCAAGCTAAATGCCAAAAAGTGCATTGTCATCCCCTTTGGTAAAAACTCTGTACCCATGAGCTACCACATAGGTGGTAGTCTACTTAATACCGAAAATATGATAAGAGACCTTGGGACACAGGTGGACAGTAGTCTCTCCTTTGATAATCACATTGCCACAGTAGTCAGGAAATCCTTCTACATGGCACACCTCATCACAAAAGGTTTCTCATCCAGGAAAAAAGAGGTAATTGTTCCCCTCTACTCATCACTCATTAGACCCATTATAGAGTACAATGCCCTTTTGGTATGTACCTCACAAGACATCTACAACAACTGGAAAGGCTGCAGAAATACCTCAAAAGAGGATTACCAGCCTCAAGCAGATACCCTATGCAGACCGTCTCTAAAAACTCCAGCTTTAATCCATCGCATATTGCCTACTCAGAGGCGATCTCTGCCTAACATACAAATCTATGTCAAACCCAGAGCTGTTGGACATGCTCCACTTAAAGAAATCCCAATCCCTCCAAGCTACACGTTCTAGGGACCTAAACCTTGTCATCACAATAAACAGAACATGCTGGAGGGATAGATTCCTGTCCCAGAGACTCCCATAGTCTGGAACAAACTACATATCTATATCAAGCAAAGCTCTTCATTAGCACTCTTCAAGAAAAATCTTGATGATTGGATGGGAAATAGGAAATTCACCACAGGAATCATCTCTGTGGCTCTGCTTGACAGGGACACAGGAAAATAATTTTCTTGGGTGACGAAAGCCAGGGTACCTTTTTGGCTAGGCTTATATAGGCCCTAGTGCCAATAGCCTAGTACCTACCTATGAACCTATACAATTTGAAATAAAAGTTGTAAATTAAATCCAAATATCTGTAATCATTGTAGAAGTTAAGCATAAAACAGTATGTGCACTGACAGTTTTGAATAGTGTTTATGGCAACTGGAGAGAAATAGCCAAGTAATGGGACACTGGAATGGTTGTGTGGGGAGGCTTAGTGGGGGGGGGCTCTGAGTTTGCACCCCCCTGCAAAAAATCCTGTGGGTTCCCCTGTTCTTGGGGTATAAAAATACCTATGCAAACACTTCCAAGCAAACATCTCTAAATCTTCAAGACTTTGTTGCATATTTGGGAGCCATACATATATCCTCCCATTGTTTCTTTGTGAATTGATTATCCAATCTCTCTTCCTAATCCTTTCTAACCTCATCTGATTGAGTCTTATAGTTATCATGCAATATAAGTTCATAGGTTCATAGGTAGGTACTAGGCTATCTGCCCGAAGGCATTTATAAGCCTAGCCGGAATGTGCTGGCATTTGCCTCCCCCTTTGATTAGTTCTCTGTGCCTCTGTCCAGCAGAGCCATTGAAATGATTCCTGGGGTAAACTATCTGTTTCCCATCCACTCGTCAATGTTTCTCTTGAAGAGGGTTAGTGAGGAGCTCTGCCTAATGTAGATTGGAATCTTGTTCCAGAGCATGGGAAGTCTCTGTGACAAGAATCTATCCCTCCAGCACATCCTATTTATTGTTGTGGTGAGGTTTAGATCCCTGGAGCGTGTGGCTCGAGGGGATATGGTTTTCTTTAGGTGGAGCATGTCCATCAATTCTGGGTTGAACATGGCCTTGTATGTCAGGCAGAGATCACCTCTGAGTAGGCGGTATGTAACTGAGTACAGCTGGAGTTTCTTCAGTCGAGCTGCATAGGGTATCTGCTTGAGGCCAGTGATCCTCTTGGAGTGGTACTTCTGTGGTCTTTCCAGTTGTTGCAGGTGTCTTGTAAGGTACATCACAAATGGGGCATTGTACTCTATGATGGGTCTGATGAGTGATGCGTAGAGGGGCCCAATGACCTCTTTCGATCTGGATGAAAACCCTTTTGTGATTAGGTGGGCCATATTTTGTATGCCCTATTAATTATTCCTTTTTTAAGATCAGCTTCTGTTCTAGAGTGTACTAAATACTATCATTGCTAGTCTTTCACTTAGGATCCTCCTGTTTATTTCTCTTTGCCTATACTCTGATATTAATTATTGATAGAAGAGGCAATCTCTACCCTGTAATCCAAAGGAATTATTGGCCTTTCCCCATTCTATTACCTTTCCATTTCTAACTATTTGCTCCCAATGCCAATTTCCCCCTGTAAATTTTAACACTCTCTTGCCTATTGTCTGTATCCCTAATTGCAGCCATCCCTATTAGTAGAATCTACCATCTCCATCCATGTGTTGGCTTAATTCTTAGAATACTTTCTGCTGCTTTATGATTATAATATTATGTAAGGTTATTGTTATTCTTCCTAAGGATCTGCATCCAAAAAACAGTCTATCCTTATTTCTTGAGCCCCCTCCTGATTCATCATTCCTTTCCACTTTGAATTATAGGTTTCTGCTTGTGCTATGTATAGGAGCCTTAGCTGTGTTCCTCTGACATACCCCTTCAAATCAGGTAATCCCAAACCACCTTTTTCTATTGGAAGGACCAATTTATCCCACTTGACTCTTGCCCTTTTCCCCACCCAGATACAATCTTTCAACTCTTTAATTGCTATCCACAACTTATTCTCTGGTTGATAAAAATAAGCCTGACCTGTATATAAAACTAAAAGGGCTTAAAACATTTTCACTGCTTGTATCTGGCTATCCGTGTCCATAAAACAGAGCTTCCAATCTCTCATTTTTTGCATTATTTTTGGTTTAGTCTCTTCCCACATATCCTTGACTGCCACAACAGAACCCTTTTTAATCCATACTCCTACGTACTTCATTTTATCATGTCACCATAAACATGGGTATTGATTTACTAATTTATGTGTGGATACATAGTTTACAGCTATTGCCTTTGTTTTATCTTCATTAATTTTGTATCCCAAAAAGACTTGAATGTCTTGTGTCAGAATGTTCCACAACATGGCAATGTCCTTTTTTTGTTTTATCAGGTACAAAATAATATCAATTACAAGTAAAGCCATCTTTTCTTGATTACAATATCAATTATATCATTTATTTTTTTTCTTTGACAAAGGTTCTAAAAATAATGCAAGTAACAAAGGGGAAAGAGGAAGTCACTGCCTGGTTCCTTTGCTCAGACAGAACTTAAAAGAGAAGAAGCCCCTTCTTTAGTTTTTGCTTCTGATCCCTCATATATCCTCCTAATCAACCTTATTATTTTATCAGCAAATGCAAATGCTTCCATTGTCCCACTCAAAATTCCAGCTTACTCTGTCAAATGCTTTTTCTGCATCAAGACCCAGCAACAACGGTGGTATTTTCTTATTCTGCTTCCCTCTAGATCATCATTGTTCTATTAATGTTGTCAAATGTTTTTCCCCCACCACAAAACCACATTGGCCCATATCAATTAATTTTGGCATCATCTTTGCTATTATTTTAGCTATTATACACAGAAACACTTTATAATCATGGTTTAAGATTGAAATAGGTCTATATGAATCTGGATCTGATGGGTCTTTTCCATATTTAGATATTACATCCACCACAGCTTTCTTCCAGCATGTTGGTGCTTCTCCTTTTAAAATAAAGACTTTCAGCTTTTCCCGGTTAGGGGTCACCACAGTGGAACTCTGGTCCGCTCATGATTGGCAGTGGATTTTTACGGTGCCAAGTTGCCAGCCTGATGCCCAACCTTCAACGAAAGCACGCCCATTCACCCTCACACCTACCTGCATGTCTTTAACTTAACTTGACTGCGGGGAGGACATGCAGACTCCACACAAAAGGTGCTCCAGCTGAGAATCGAATGGGAGAACCTCTTGCTGTGAGGTGACAACGCTAACCACAGCACCACCATGGCTCTAAATCTTTATCACTTTCTTCCCTCCTCACTTCCAAATTTCCACAGATATACCATGTATTCCTGGGGACTTTCCTGTAGATTGGTTATATATCACTGTTTTATTTTGTATCCTCCTATCCTAACTGTTAGTAACTGAGTCTCGTCAACCTCTAACCTTGACATATTTAATTCTTCCACAAACAATTCCATTTGTACTTTTTCTTAATGTCCACATTTCTCTGTTTTATACAGAGTTTCATAAAATTTCCAAAATATTTCTAAAACTGCTACAGGCTCTCTGATTATTTTTCTTGTTCTAGGCTTCCTAAGCTTGGCAACAACACTTTCTACTTTCTGTTGCCTGAGTTGTTGTGCTAAAAGTATATCTCCTCTGGTGTTATTATAAAACAAACAGTTGCTTATCAGCAATCTTTCTTAAACTCATACATATTATTGAGGGAGTCCCTTATTTTCTCTTTAGCACTCTGCAGTTGTGCTTCTTGTTCTGTGAGATCTCCCCTTCTGCAATACTTTAACATTTTAATTGTCCCTCTAAATAATGCTTGTTACGTCTTAACCATGTATCTTTTTATTTTATTTCTGTCCTGTTTTTAAACTCCACTTTCATTTTATTCCATTCCCTAACAACTACTACTACTACTTTAGTATTCCTATTACACACAAAAACAACCAAAACACTTTATAATATGCAGTATATGTCATGTTTTATAAAAACACTGTTAGGAACAAAAACAGTTTGACTTACAGTTACCTCTTTCCTTCCTCTTTCTCTCTCCTTAATGTTCTTTCAAATATTAATGACACAAAATAGGGCATATGCTTTGGAGGCCTCTACAACTTTAACAAAGTCAAAAAAAGTCCAATATTTCTGGGTTTTCTTGTTCCCCCATATTTCACAAATGTGATTGATGCTTTGCAAACCCACATTTATTTATTAGTTTCTGAGTTGCTGGTTTTCTTCCTGTTGGTCCCCAACTTCCAGATTCAGTCTCTGGTTCATTTCTATCATACTCCTGGTTCTTCTAGTCAACTCCTGTGCTTTTTCTCTGTTTCTCAAGCATTTTCCTTTAGAACACAGGAAATATTTTGACTGGCATAGTCTCTCTATGAGTTTTATTATCAGAAGAATAAAATGCAAAATCCCCTTCTGCTTGATAGCTCACTTTTTGTTAGACAGACTTTTGTATTTCCTCTGCAGCAAGTTCTGCATCAAAGAATGACCTTTACCCTCCAAGAAAAAAATATTCTGAAGATAGCTGGATACAGCAGCATGAACCTCACAGCTGCTTCTTGATATTCCATGATTACTGGAATACATTTACTCCTCTTCTACCTGGTGAACAATCATTTTCCAGAAGCACTTTACTGTCTCCCACTTTTAGTACTCTGTCCTTCTGCCATACTTTTGTCAGAATGAACTCCTTCTGCTCATAGGATTGCATCCATACTATTAAAGGTGTAGGTTGCTTTCTCATGGGCAGATTTGGAGCATACACACAGTGTGCCTTTTCAATTAATAACACCTCCTGTGGAATACCAGTCCAGTTTCCTATTTGTGCTTTCATAAAATTAATACAGTATCTTCCTTCCAGTTTCTCTGGTACAGCAGAAAATCTTAGTTTTTCTTTATGTGTTGCCCTCTAGTTCTACCATTTTTTGAAACATCTCTTTCTCTTTTTGAGCAGTCTCATACTCAGCCAAGCTTTTCTTTATTTTGACCTCTGATTTTTGCATTTTTTTCAGCTCATCTGTATATAGGTTCATAGGTAGGTAATAGGCTATTGGCCCTAAGGCCTATATAAGCCTAGTCAAAAATGTACCCTGGCTTTCGCCACCCAAGAAAATTATTTTCCTGTGTCCCTGTCAAGCAGAGCCACAGAAGTGATCCTCGGGGTGCATTTCCTATCTCCCATCCAATCATCAAGATTTTTCTTTTTTTTTCACTAAATATTTTTTTTTATTATTTCAAATAAGATGTCTTAAACATTACATGAAATAAAGAATCAAGATTTTTCTTGAAGAGTGCTAATGAGGAGCTCTATTTGACATAGATAGGTAGTCTGTTCCAGAGTATGGGAAGTCTCTGGGACAGGAATCTATCCCTCCAGCATGTTCTGTTTATTGTGGTGACAAGGTTTAGGTCCCTAGAGCGTGCAGCTCGGAGGGATTGGGATTTCTTTAAGTGGAGCATGTCCAACAACTCTGGGTTTGACATAGCTTTGTATGTTAGGCAGAGATCACCTATGAGTAGGCGATATGCGATGGAGTAAAGCTGGAGTTTTTTTAGATGGTCTACGTAGGGCATCTGTTTGAGGCCAGTAATCCTCTTTGTGAGGTATTTCTGTGGCCTTTCCAGTTGTTGTAGATGTCTTGTGAGGTACATACCAAAAGGGGCGTTGTACTCTATAATGGATCTAATGAGTGATGAGTAGAGGGGAACAATGACCTCTTTTCTTCCGGATGAGAAACCTTTTGTGATGAGGTGAGCCACGTAGAAGGATTTCCTGACCACTGTGGTGATGTGATTATCAAAGGAGAGACTACTGTCCACCTGTGTCCCAAGGTCTCATCACATTTTCGGCATTAAGTAGACTACTATCTATGTGGTAGTTCATGGGTACAGAGTTTTTACCAAAGGGGATGACAATACACTTTTTGGCATTGAGCTTCAGGCCATGGCTTTGACACCAGGCATCTGTCTCAGTGAGGCCCTTTTGTAGGATATCCACATCGTTAGGAGTTTTGATTATAACTCCTAGTTTGCAGTCATCTGCAAACTTTCTTAGCCAATATCTGTTTAAATCTTATTCCATTTTTCTAGCCTTTCATTATTTGAGTTGATATACACCTTCATTGTTTCATTTATTTTAATCTGCTTTTATTTATTTATTTGTTTGTTTATTTATTTATTTGCTGTTTGTTAACTGGGAAAGTCCACTGAGTCATATAGAGCCCATTTTCAGTGGAGGCCTGGGGGGAAAAGCTCCACAGTACGATAAAGAAAGCAACTAGACAAAAAAAATTATATACAATGCTACTATGCCATTACCTAACATATTTTACAAAGGTAAAATTAAAATCACTCTTAGAAATTCAGTGGCAGACAAATAGTAGTCATACAAATTACAAAATTATTTAGAGATGATTATTGTATAGAGGATTTTTAGATAAAACACAGCATAGAAAGTAGGGAGAGAATATATCATTAGAGCTTGGTATTCAAGGAAGCTGAGTGCAGGTACAGTTCCAGGTGGAAGATAGGAAAGTGTGTAGAGAAGTTTTGAAGTGGGTAGGATTTGGGATTGTTCTAATCGCTAATGGTAGAGCACAGCAAGTTTAGTTTGTGAACCTAAAGAAGCTGCAGATTCTCAGATCTAAGGGGCCTATTTGGGAGGTAGAAGGTGAAATAAATAAGGGTGGAGCAATCAGAAGGTTTAAAGATAAGTTTCTGAGCAGTGGTAAGTTGCAGATAGTTGATTTCTTTTATTCACTAGATTACTGGAATTTATGTCTTGCATCAAAGATGAAGCATGAACTTTTCTGAACAGCTGCAGGATTCTTCCCAGACAGTGTTTTCTCCTCACCTTTTGTGATTAATTTTTTTATAGGTACTCTAAATTACTTCCTTGCTGACATCCAGGCAGGGAACTTACTAGCCAGTAAATGGTTCTCTTTTATGAGTTTTTGTTCTCCCACTGGGAAAGCAGAAGTTAAACTGTTACTCAATGTGCAGCCATCTTGGAAGTCCAAACCACTGGTGTATCTGTCACCTTTGGATCTCATCATCTGTCCCATTGAGAGTTTTCCTGAGAAAGCCTCACTCCATCCCTTATCCAAGGAACAAAAGGCATTTCTGACTCTTCAATGCCTTCCCCACCTGAAGAGCACAGAAGATGTAAGTATAAAAGGAGGCAATTAGACTCCCTCAGTGGTTTGCACTTCCAAGATGACAGCACATTGATTAACAGTTTAACTTCAGCTCTCCCAGTGGGAGAACAGAAACTCAGAAAAGAGAGCCAGTTACTGTCTTATAAGTTCCCTGTCTAGATGCCAGCAGGACACTTAGGTGATCTTTCCCTTTTATCAAGGTCAGGGTCCCCTAGATATCCTGCTGGGACACCTCTTCTGGTGATTTAATGGAACTGCTAAGGCAAAGGGAAGACTGCCTAAATTATACCTTTCACCTGGTGAGTAAGTGTTTTTTGAGGCCTTTGGAGTGGGCCAGTCTACCCCCTGTGTGGTTTCCCCTGCTGACAAACTTTTTGTCATGGTTTCTCAGAAGGCTTTGTGGGATCCTGATGTGGTGGAGCTTATACTACATAAGTCATACAAGAAGCTAGTACTTCCAAGGATCATCTGCACTGGAGTAAAGGGTCTCTTGTGGACTCTGTTGTCAGTGAAACATCCACTTAGAAAGCTCTATCTGAGGAAAGCTCCACAACTATCTGCCTAACAGAGAGTTCAGAGAAATGGATTATTCTCAGAATTGTATATATATGTCTCAGGAACTTTTTCCATAAGAGCATTAAATTAAATACCTCATGTTACAAGACTCCAGAGGGAATTAACTAATGAACTTCTAAACTCTGTCAGGAGACCCCTAACAACAGAGACTAGCAAGTCCATGGAGTGACAGCTGGCTATCATGTTGCCTATTACAAATGTCACCATAAGGCTGATTTCTAATGCAGTAGATGGAGCAATGAAAGCAGCAGGCAATGGCATTGCAATACAATGTTACGCTTAGGTTCACATTTGTGACTTCACAGATAAATTTAAAGTGTCCTTCCTTAATGCTCTCTTTTTGGGCCCAAAGTAGAGGATATTTTGTCTAAAGATGTGCAGGAGGGCAAAACATTTTCCACCATGGGAGTTTGTTTCTGTAATCCTCAAAGGTCATTCCCCAGGAGTCAGAGGGTAGAAAACCATCTCTGGTTCAGTAAGTCCCAACAATTAGTCCAGCCTCCTCCTTTGATAGAGCCCCTGTGACTGGGCTGGGGGGACGCCAGTGGATGTCAGAGGTCCTTTATCTAATAAAACCTTTCAGTGTTACTGAAAAATTGCCCACGTGCTCCCCACCAAAGGCATAGTTGTCTCTTTACCTGCAAGATTGGATAGCCATCATATATAATCCCCTTCCAAACCAAACCAGTTTCTTCCTATATGTGCCTTCCAGATGTTCCACCCCTTCAAGAAGAGCCTCAGCCCAATACTTTTCTAGGTTGCTATAAAAAAAAAGTCATCAACAAGGTCCCACCAGATTGCAAAGGATCTTTTGTCTATTCAAGATTCTTTTTAGTTCTGAAAAAGAGCAGGGACCCCAGACTGATTTTGGACTTCAGCAATCTAAACATGTTTGTAAAGAAGACAGAATTCCAGATAGTCACGGTTCATTCTGTCTTCTTCTTCTGAGAAAGGGGGGACTGAATGATCTCTATAGACCTTTAGCATGCCTACAATGATTTTAAGATTACATGGTAGTCCAGAAGATACTTATACTTATGGGTGGGAGCCAATCACTTTTAATTCAGGCCCCTGCCATTTGGTGTCACCACAGCCCACCAGGTGTTCCTCAAATGCATGGCAGTGGTATCAGCGCATCTCCAGCTGCTAGGGTTTCGGGTGTTCTATTACTTAGATAACTGACTCCTCACTATAAAAACAAATGAGTCCTTAATTCAAGCAAGAGATTATTTACTTTGGTTGTTTCCATCCTTGGGATTTTCTGTAATTTATAAAAAACAATCTTAGAGCCCACTCAATCATTGGACTTCATAGGTTATTATCTAGACACAGTATCACAAATTGTTAAGCTACCTCTGTCAAAGCTGACTTTTCTTCATCTACAGGCACAAGAGGTCATCTCTACACTGAAGCCACACACATCTCTAATGCTTCATTTATTAGGTTCCTTGGCAACTTTTCATGTGAGATTCATCTTCAGGGTTCTGCAGTGGACTCATTCGGTCCAATGTTCCCTGTAAAATACTGTTTCCATCATCCAGTTAAACTGTCCTCCTTCTGTTGTCATCACATCTTTGTGGATAACCTTCCCATTAGTAATGTAAGGATGTGCATTTGTCCTTCCTCCTTCTTTGGCTACAGTGACCACGGACAGCTCCTAATTGAGGTAAGGGGCATTTTGAGGGGATGACAGTTCTGGGAACACAGACCAGTCAAAAGACATATCTTCACATCAGTGTGCTAGATATGAAGGTGGTCCTCCTAGTTTTGCATGCACTTTGGGACTACCTTCCCCAGAGTCTGATCGCTAGTCAGGCAGACAATACATTGGTGGTCTGGTACATCAACAAAGAGGGAAACCTGATCTTATTCACTATACAAAAAGGCCATGAGTGTATGGCTATGAGCAATGTCTTCTCAATGCTTTCCAATGTACTTACTAGGTGGAACCATTGTTTTAGAGTCATTGCATTCTCATGCCTCATGAGTGGTCACTGAATGAAACAGTGGCAACCTATTTTTATCTCCCATCAGTTTAAAGTGCAGTTGCTATTTTGCCTTTATCTGTCAACAGGAGCAGTCATCGACTGATGATCTCATCCATACTTGGCAACCTGTTCTCCTTTATGTAACCCCACCAGTTCCATTGGTGACAAAGTGTCTGCAGAAAGCTTCCATGTGCATGGCAAAAGTTATTCTTATTGCTCCATTCTGGACCTGACAAGTCTGGTTTCTTTACCTATAGCTTTATCTTTTAAAACATCCTTGGGTTCTGTTTCTGCTTCCAGATCTTCTGCCTCACCTGTTCAACAAGCCTCACCTGGACATTAAGTCCCTCAAGTTAACCATGTGGTTTCTCCAATTCCAGTGATGGCCAAAGACCCCCTTACTGCCTCCTAGAGTGGTATGTATATTGACAACCTCAAATAAATTGTCCACTAGAAAAATACGGAAGAGTAAATAGAAAAAGTTTTCAAACTGGGTGGTGCAGAACAGACTTTGTCCCTTTTCAGCCTCTTTCTTTCCATTCTGGATGTCCTGGCTGGACTTTTTCAATCCAGTGCCAGCTATTGTGCTATAAAAGTCAGGCTTTCAGCCCTTTCCAATTTTCCAATGGGCTATGTGTCCATAACATCTCTGAACATTCCTAAAGCCCTTAAGAAAGTAATTTTCTACTCAGACCTACCATTAAAGATCTAACTGCTCCCTGGGACATTACCTTGATGTTACACACTCTCATACAGGCTCCATTTGAGCCTGCCCCTATGACTGAATTAAAGTTGCAATCTTAAAAAAGTTTGTTATTGGTAGCTATAACTTTGGCTAGATGAATTTCTGAGCTTCAGGCTTTGTCCTGTAAACATCCTTACTTGATTTTTTTACAAGGACAAAGTTTATCTCAAACCCAGTCCAAGCTTCGTTTGTAAGGTAGCCAAGGAGTCGGCCTTGAACTTAGTTATAATTTACCTGTCTTATTTTCTAATTACTCTAATCAGGGAAAATACACCTCACATGCCTTAGATGCACATCATCAGCTCAGATTTTATCTGCACCATACAAAATCATTACAAAAAGGTGACCAGTTATTCATATCCTTTTCCAAAACCAAACTAGGATCCAAAGTTTCTAAAGTCACCTTGTCTAGATGTCTTTCAGATTGCATTTCCTTTGTTTAACTTCTAAAGGGCTACAACTATCTAGCAAACCAGGAGCATTATTTTAACTTCCAATGCCTTTTGTAAACATTCAACACTGGATGATATCTGTGCTACAGCAACTTGGTCTAGTATGTATACGTTTGTCAGACATGCTAGACAGGTTTTCCAGAATCATAAGGCTAGATCCTAGTTGTGCTTTTCCATCCATCGCAACATCCTGTTATCCTCCCCCTTCCAAATCAACATAATATGTTTAGCTTTATTTCTGGCTGATCATAATGGACCAAAATGGAAGCCTTTCATTGGGCAAGTCGATTGCCACCAATTGCCCTTCCCTTTTAGGGGCTCCCTTCTAAGGGTATGCCCATCTGTCTTTAGGGCAAATTCAATCTAAAATCTACTAGACCAGTGCACTGAAGAGCATGAACTCTGGAGAAATCTCTGAAAGCATTGTCATCTGAAACCCGCCTCTAGGCAGATAACTCATCTTTCTAGGGGTGGGTGGGTTATCTGCCTAGGCAGGTAACCCATCTGTAGAGATGAATGGAGAAGGACCAAGGATCTAGCATGCTCAAATGTTATATCTTTTGTGACTGTTGATTATGTATCATCAGTTTGTGAGTCAAATTGCTTAGAAGTAGAAGACTTACATATACCCATCTAAAAATGGAGTACTTCTCCCACAAAAATATGTCCTATTTCCCCCACCTGATTTTTCCCTTATTCTTCCCTTCTGTGAGTACTTCATCTTGCTGTATTCCCTCATTCCCTACAGTCCTATATTCACTCTTCCTTTCATTTTCATGGAAGCAATAAGTGCCCATGTGACTAGACACCATCCTGAAGGTGTTTACACTGTACCATAAGTTATTACTACTCATTGTTTGCCAGCAACCTACTCTGCTACACACCAACTCAACCAATGTGCTGCCATCAGTCTCATGAGATTTGCAATAACCAGAGCATGGTTACACCCTTGCTGTGTAAATTATTTTTTGTTCTTGTCCACTGTGGTTGGCTTGAAGTTTTTACGCATTGGTCTGATTTCCTCATAAGAACCCAGCTAGTTGGTGAGACCTGCAATTTGTCATCCTTTGGATATCATGAGGTAATTTGCATTGCAGCACATTGCCACCATACAGTGTAAGCCTTCCCATGGATGAATCCTGAGCCATCTGTAAACAACTTCTACTCAGCTACCTCATGCTTCATTAAAACCTTTTCTTTATAGTCATAACAAAGAATGTTTATTATATTGATTGTGCTGCAGTCACCATTAGCTACAATTTCTTCACAGAAAAAGTGGTTCCCATTAGCTACAATTTCTTCATAGAAAAAGTGTTTTTCAATTACTTTAAACAACCTTTAAGCTGACAGGAAAAACAATGTGCTGTTGTTTAAAAGTACAGTTAAATTCTTGAGGCAATCTGTTAAAACGCAAACTCCTAACTTAAAAATAACTTTCCTAAACAGAAAAGCACATTATAATAACACATTTTTAATGTGGAAGGTTTACACAAAGAGAACTTATCAGCCCAGCAAAGGAACAACACAAGCCAACCATTGAGTTTTGAAAGCCCAGAGAGGAGACCTTCTTCAATGGCAAGAAAGCTATGAAGGGCTTGAGGCCCAAACCTGTCTTTTAGTCAGCTCAGATCAAGCTAATGGTTTGGGTATGAGGAAGGTGCCCTGAAGCTTTTACCACCTGTTATATCCTTGTTTAAAGCTATTGCAGCAGTGATCATTCAGACATCTACTGTTATGGTAAGTTTACTTACACAACTGTACATGCCACAATCATGTATCTAAACTGCAGAACTATCTTCCAATTACTATAAGGCAAATCACATGCAAGCTGCTTTTAGTAAAGCAATTGAAAATCATCTTTTCTCTAAGAAATGCTATTGCATTACAGGAGTCAGCTAGTCTTTGCAAAATGGGTTCTTCTCACACCGCTGTCCCTATATGTATTTTCAACTCACAGATTTATATACAAATTAAACTGTTGAGCTTCTCTTTTAGCATTAATTATTTGTAGATTGTAGATTACTAAAACTTTTTTCTGTTCTGGATTCATACCCCTCTACCTCTTAGCCAAAGAAATCTGGACAAAGCCAAAAATAATGGAACCACAAAGGCTCAAAAACAGGGACTGATTTCAAATATTGCTCATATAAAGTTATACATTTGATATAATAAAAGGTTTTGCATTAGCATCCATTTTCTGAAGGATATGAAGATCGAAACTTAAACGGCCATCATTTATTAGAGACTTTCATACTCTATGACTTGCCAGAGAGACACAAATTTTATGAGGAACAGAGCAAAAATATCAGGAAAAAATCTGGACATTCTGAGAAAATCTGGACAGTTGAGAAGTATGTCTGGATTGCTGAATTTGTATAATGTTTCTTAGCACAGAATCGGGAACCAAGTCCTTCATTTCCTAGTGCTCCATCACTGCAGTCATTCATATCAATTTTTTTTAAAACATTGTATGCTAACTGCACTAGAAAGTGTCTGATGTTGAATTTTTATACATTCGAATCTCAACTGATTGCATTACTGCAAGAACATTTTGTATTGTGATCATACCTCTCAACCTCTTTCTTAGACCCAGAAATCTGGACAAAGCTACAAATAATGGGGAGAAAAAGGCCCAAAAATTGAAAAACTTTTTAAATATTGTTTTTCCAAACATAGAAAGTTCACAGAATACCACGGTTTGCATTAGCATGAGTTTTCTGAGGAGTATGAAGTCTGAAGATCAAATATCTGCCATTATTTTCTGACTTCAGTCCTTAATCATTTGCCAGTGATTTGCCAGAAAAATACAACTTTATGAGAAATCAACCAAAAATATGAGTCAAAAACCTGGACATTCTGCAAAAATCTGGACAGTTGAGAGCTATGATTTTGATAGCTCATACTTGTATGATGCTCTCTAGTTTGGTTTGCCATGTTTATACTTTATACTGTGTACAATTCTTGGCTTGCCTCTCTAACCACATATTGTTACCTTTGTAAGCTAGACCCTGTCACGTTATGTTTATGTTCAATGCATTTTCAGCAACCGCATTTTTATACTTTCTGTTAATTTAACTTTATATGGAACTTTTCTCCATCCATCCTCCACTGAAAATGAGTTGTGCACAGTAAGATCTTCCTAGTCTGCCTATAAATAATTTGCCCATGGCTCAGGAGGTTATGGCCCTGACTGTGACCCAGATGACCCAGGATTGACTAGTGACCCAGGTACTGAAGAAGACAGCTGGGGGCCTGAGGACTGAGCAGCTATTGCTGACCCGTCCACCCTTGAGTGACGTATGCAGCTCTATCCACAGTGATGGTGACTCCTAGAAGATGCTACCTGATTGTATTGGGAACACAGGCTTGAGCTATGAATAAGGAACTGTCAAGTTGTTCTTTATTTAGTTGAGATTGTTGAACACGTGCAAACTTCCATGTATCAAAGGACTGCCACTGCAGTCTCAAATTTGACCATGTGCATGAAGGGTTTTATGTTAGGCATTGCTATGGGCACAGTATTCTTTAAGAAAGTCTCTTGGAGATGGGGGGGGGGGGGTCAAAGGTGCATGTGCTATGGGAGGCTAATGATGACTATTTTTGATAACCTCAGCATTGCAGCTTAACTGCACTGCACTACACTGCCCTGGACTACACAGTACAAGTCCTTCCTTGGCATGATAATGTGACAGCAAAGCAGCTGTCATTTGCAGCAACATCACCTTCACTGCAATGGGAATCATTATAGTGCAATTTAAAAATGTACATTGTGGTCACTAAGTAATGGTAGACATTTGAATTCCAGACTTTATTTCCATCAGAAAATGCATGCTAATGCAAAAACTATAACTTTGAAAACTGAAATAAACAAACTGATCTAACAAATTAAACATAGAGTGAGACAAGATCAGGAACAATCTGAAGAAAATTTATATAAAAATATTGGACATAACAGAGAACCAGTTTATAGATGTATAAGATGTGGTAGGATTAGGAATAAAGACATACAAATCCATAAACTGTATATATTTTAAAATGTATTCTTAAACACAACATATTGTAAATATATTTACAAGATTGTATTCTAAATAATTTAACTCCACAAAGGAGGAGGTAGTTTGTGCTACTGAAATTAAATTAGATTATATTGAAAACTGCTATGCAAACTGGACACACACAAAGCACAGGGAGGAGACAGAATTCGTAATAATGACCTAAGAGTACTTCAGCATGAATTCTGTTATTAACTAGGCCATTGGGGAAATTCCTCAAAACTAGAGATATGTACATGCTAAACCCATCTTTAAGGAAAAGGGAAATAGGACAAACCCAGAGTCATACAGACCCATAAACCTACTTTCTTGTTGTGAAAAATAATGGAGAAGGTTATTTTAGGTAAACCATTGTCAGAACTGGAAACTATGGAACTTTAAACCATATATATTAGAATACATATGTTGAAAATAGATCCAAGACTACATGTAACATGATGTTCTATGATATATAATAACAGCTATAACTGAAAATGTGTGCTGTGGTGTAATTAATCATTGTTTTTAGCCTTTGATATAGTCATACATAAAGCACTGATCAATAAATTAGAATAACTAGGTATAAATATACAGCATTTGGAAGTAGCTTTCCAAGTATTAACAGCTATTTTTTTGTTCATTTGTTTTCATTTTGTCCTTGATTCTTCACTGAGAGGTTTATTTTTTGCCACATTAGGATGAAGATGTGTACAAAACAGTGTCTATAGCTGTTTATTGAGGTGGGTCTCTTTGTGGATGAAAGTGATATACTCCATATTTATCATTAGGTCTAGTAATGCAGTAGACTGAGCTTTATGGGTTACACTCTGCCAAGGATATGACAACTGGCCAATCTCCAAAGGCTTAAGGGACCCACCATGAGCCCTGACTACTGAATGGCATTAGAACAGCAGTATAAAGTCAGTGGCCAGGACACCGAACTTTCAGATATTTCTTGCTGCTGAAGTGCGCTCTTCCCTGCAGGCTTTGAGTGATCGATGATTGTCTAGCGCTTCACCAAGGGTAGACACTAAGGACCAGGAGACAAGCACATTCCCTGTGTCTGTTGGACTGTCCTCTTCAGGCAAAGGAAAACCAAATTTGTTGGTGCCAGAGAAGAAGTAGATGATGCTCTGCCATGAAGCCATCCTAAGGAGTTTAACTTCAGAGGAAGGGACGCAGACCCCCCCCCCCCAAAGAGTTATCCTTTTCTGATGTTTTTGTCAGAAAGAAAGGGTCATTTCAGTAGTTGCAAAAAGAAATTCCAGAGTTCCAGCAAATCTATTATGACTTGTTACATATGAATTTTCCTCGGCATGCAGATGCTCATCCTGTCTTTCAAGCATTAGATTCTCTGTTGACACTCAGTCTCCTGCAACCCAAAGGTCTCTTAATTATATAAGGTAGACCTACAAATTTCTCTCTTCAAACTGCAGATCAGACCCTGCAGTGATTTACTTGTCAAAACCATTTTCTACAGAACATATTTTTGCAGATAACTCTATTCTTTCTGACAAAGATGAGAAAGCATTTGACATATTTGAGAAAAAAGTTTATTCCTAATCCACTTCCACCTTAGCCCTCAGAATATCAAAACTGTTAGGCTCACATATCCAAGTTTCTTCTGAATTCTTTTGATAATATGAGAAAGTTAACTGCTGATCTCCCTTCCTCAGACACTAAGATATCTCTGAGTTCTTTAATATTCTCTGTCTGAAGTAACAAAACATTCTTTAAAATATTCTTGGATAACTGCTGATGCTGTTTCTAGAGCAGCTGCTACTGGGTCAGTGATGAGAAGATTTGCCTGGCTCCATTTACAGAATTTACTAAATGATTTAAAAATTGTGATACTCAATGCTGCCATGGATAAAGAGGTTTTATTTGGTCCACCCTCTGCTTAAGACCTTAAAAGATTTGATGAAAGAGGAAAGTTAATTTTGATGGTAACTCAGGTTTTTCAAAGTATACTAAGAACTTTTCTTCCAGTTCAGGATCTTTTTATAGGAAACAGAATAAACAGTCTCATGAAAGAAAAGTTTCAAAAAGCAATAGCAAGGACGCTCAAAAAAGAAGAGAGGATCCTCTTCAAACCAAGTACAGTTTAAGACTTTATGCCCTTCAAGATTTTCCCCCTTTCAGTAAGTGTCCTAAAGTCTAGATCATCCCTTCCCTCTGTGGCAGCAGACAACTTTAGGCACTAGAGCTCTGAGGGCCATTCAAAAAGGCTACAACTGGTGGAGAGATGGGATTTCTACATGTCCCTCCAATCAGACCTCTAAGTTTCCTCCTGTTATTCAATCTCTTGTTTTTTTTTGTTTTTTTTGTAACTGATTTAAAATATGCTTATCATCACATTACAGTTTTCAAAGGTTTCAAACATTTTTTTAAGATTTTCTACATCTGGTTACATTTTCAATTCTCTGCCTTACTCTATTGTTTATCTACAATTGCCCAATTTTTACAGATTCTTTTAAAACTTGTCAGGAATGTTTGACTTTGGTAAAAGACTCTTTTCTCAGTTTGGGGTTTCAGGTGAACACAGAAAAGTCTTCTATCATTCTGTTTCACAGGATAGTGTTCCTGAGATGTCTCCTGGAAACATCTGTCATAATGGCTTTTCTTCCCCAACAGAAAGTAGAGTCTTAAAATTTCTGTTATTCTTTTATCAGCCTTTGACATCTGCCTTGAAATATCTCAGGATTTTAGGTTCTATGGCCTCTGCAGTACTTATGACTCCTTTGGCCAGACTTTGTATGACTTAAATTCTTTGGTTTCTCAAATCAGTTTGGAGCTAGCATCAGTACCCTCTATCATTTCAGATTCCAGTGCTGGGATTTATAAGAAGGGAATTAGTCTGGTGAGTAGATCAGTTATTTTTCAATCCAGTTCTCCCATTTTCTCTTCTAGTCTCTACTCAGTCTGTAACCACAGATGCTACAGACTTTGTATGGGAAACTGTATCCAAGCTGATGAAAGTACAGGCTGGGTGAAACAAGCAGGACAAATTGAAGCACATTAATATC
Source organism: Protopterus annectens (assembly GCF_019279795.1). NCBI lineage: Eukaryota > Metazoa > Chordata > Ceratodontiformes > Protopteridae > Protopterus > Protopterus annectens. The sequence continues at coordinate 781,251,254 of NC_056733.1, read as the reverse complement.
AAAGACATGTTGGCTCTAATAAATGTCTCAAATTTCTAAATCATCTTTGGTTTCCAGGCCCTTTATTATTAATCACAGACAACACCACAGTGATATGGTACATAAACAAACAGGGGGCGTCAGATCTTACTACCTTTGCAGATTAGCTATAGTAGCCTATAATTTAGCAAATCAGTACAATCTATCTCTACAGGTTACTTACATTCCATCAGGGTAAAATGTTGTTGCAGATGAGCTAAGCAGGACCTAGATAGCCACCCCCATGAATGGACTTTGAACCTTGGGAGGGGGATCTTCCAAGAATTTATTCAACTGTGGGAAACTCCTCACATATATCTGTTTGCCTCCATTCACAACAGACAACTAAATAAATTCTGCTCCAGAACTCCTTGTATAAAGGTCTGGAAGCCAACATCTTTTTATTCCCTTGGATTCAGAATACGTCTGTATGTCTTGCCACCCTTTCCACTGGCAATCAGAGTTCTTCTAAAAATTCATTAAGACTCTCACAAGTAATCATGGTGACCCTTTTTTGGAAATGGCCAAGGGCAATTACCACAAGCTTCCTCACAGAATGGACTTACACAAAACAGGGGTTTTTGTTTTATACACCTCAACCTTCAACTTCTTCAACTGACTGCCTGAATAATAGAGTTTTAATACCTTTTGAGAACATTTTTCTGAAGCTGTGTATTGGGTATCAAAGGAGAGTTTACTATCATTTTCCTGATCGCACTGCATGTGAATTATCATTTCTATGAACCATAGAAACCATCTTAAGCGAACAGCACAAATGTCAAACGCAGAAGTGGTGAATGTTTGAATTCAACACAATTTAAACATGCACCACACTCTCGCAAATGGAGACAGTCTCTGACACACAGTACACAACATTTTTGGAGGGGACAAGCTCCCCTGCACCCCCACACCCCCTGCTACTTAGAAATATAAACTCCAAGATCGTGCTATAGAGAGGGAAAGGGTACATTTCCCGATCCCCACTATAGTGCGATCTGCATGAAAATGTAGAAAGTCACAACAGTGAATGCTGTATTGCATTCGCTGTTGTACATTTCTACATTTTAGTGTTCGTTCTTTCGATTCTCCCAAATGGATCACCCATTTTATACCAAACCTAAAAGAGGCTAAGAAACATGCTACTAGAAAATTATATATTGTTAAGTGAAAAAGATTTTTCTAGTTGGGGCTAAAATAAGAACCAGGATCCTTTTCAGGCCCAGATGCTGCTAGTTTTCAATATTTGCGGGAGTTATTAACCTCTGGCCTTTCTTACTTTTTTATAGATACACCTTTTGATCATCTGTGCTTGTTCATAGGTACATAGATTCATAAGTGTGTACTAGGCTAATGGCCCTGGAGCTTTTACAAGCCTAGCCCATAGAAGTGCCCTGGCATCGTGCCGCCCAACGTTAGTTCCCAGTTCCTCTATCAAGTAGAGCCACTGGAGTGATCTCGGGGTGAACTTTGTATTTAAGGGGATAGTAGCGGCACAGTTTAATAGAGCTCGTAGACTTAACACTGATAATTCTACCTTTTTTGGAACAACTTAATGAAATGTAAACTGATTTTTTGAATTGTGGCTATGACCCAATCTTGATTTCAGAATTAAGGAATAATACTATGAGGGATAGGGACACTACCCTTAAACCGATTTTTAGAATAGAAGATGGATCTAACATAAATCTGGGTAAAACTAGAGAAGATACAATTAAGGTTAGGTATGTAACAACATTTAATACTAAAACTAAGTTTATTAAAAATATTATAGAGAGAAATTGGGTTGTTCTGATGGCATCTCCAGAAGTAAGCAATATACTGGGTTCCCGCCCCTATTTCTCATCTTTGAAAAATAAGCTATGTTATAAGGATTTTACTGGTAGACAAATTCCTCAAGTTAGTACAAGGTATGGTACGTTTAGCTGTTTGAATTGTACATGTTGCACTGATATCTATGGTAAAGGAAGTGAGAGATTTATTCATCCTTCTACAAGAAATGAATATACTTTTAAGCTTACAGCCAATTGTGTTATTCTAACATGGTTTATCTGGCTACCTGCACCCAATGTTCTTGTTTTTATGTAGGTAAGACCACTAGAAAACTTAAAGAATGTATTATAGGTTCATAGGTAGGTACTAGGCTATTGGCCCTAGGGCCTAAATCTTCTTCTTCATCTTTCGGCTTTTCCCGGTTAGGGGTCACCACAGCAGATCACCTGTCCGCTCATGATTGGCAGTGGAGTTTTATGGTGTCGAGTTGCCAGCCCGGCGCCCAACCGGCCCTAGGGCCTATATAAGCCTAGCCAAACAGTACCCTGGAATTGCCACCCAAGAAAATAATTTTCCTGTGCCACTGTCGAGCAGATCGAGGTGATCCCTGGGGTGAATTTCCTATCTCCCATACAATCATCAAGATTTTTCTTGAAGAGTGCTAATGAGGAGCTTTGTTTGATATAGATAGGTAGTTTGTTCCAGAGTATGGGAAGTCTCTGGGACAGGAATCTATCCCTCCAGCATGTTCTGTTTATTGTTTAAATCCGATATTAGGAGAAAGAATGAAAATAATGCATTATATAAGCACATTAGTACTAATGGGGATGCCCATAGATTTAAATTCAGGGTGATAGATATGATGTATGCATCTATGAGAGGTGGTGATATTAACAACTTCCTAGAAACTAAGGAATATGGATGGATTTTGTGCTTTGCCACTGACCATTCACCTGGCTGTAAAACAGCTATAACTTTAAAACCAATTTTAGTGAGGTTACAACATACTAAATTTTTAAATTTTAAAGTTTGGATTTATGTACTGTTGTTCTTTTAAATAATTATTTATTCTAATTTTGTCATTTAAGTGTTTTCACCGCATGGTTGTCTGGCTGCGATCATGTGATGGTTTTGGCTCCTATTTAAATTTAATTGCTTTGATTCTTAAAATGTTAGTAGTATTGAAGAAGGGTATAGTCCCGAAAGCTTTGCTGTTTTATCATTAAAGACTTTTCTCAATGTCAGTGTTTTTTTTGAACTTTGTATTTCCCATTCACTCATCAAGATTTCTCTTGAAGAGGGCCAGTGAGGTGCACTGCTTGATATGTATGGAAGTCTATTCCAGAGCATGGGCAGTCTCTGGGTTAGGAACTTGTCTCCCCAGCATGTTCGTAATAAGGTTGAGGTCTCTGGAGTGTGTGGTGTGGAGGGATAGGGATTTCTTTAAATGTAGCATTTCTAACAGAGCTGGGTCAGACATGGCTTTGTAAGTTAAGCAGAGATCGCTTCTTAATAGACAATATGAGACAGAGAATTGCTGGAGTTTTGTGAGTCTGTCCATGTAAGACATGTTTAAGGCCTTGGATCCTCTTCATGTGGTACTTTTGTGGCCTTTCCTCACCTAGTGAGGTACATGCCAAATGGAGCATTATACTCTATGATTGGTCTAATGAGGGAAGAGTAGAGAGAAATGATGACCTCTTTCTTCCTGGATGCAAAACCCTTGGTAATGAGATGTACCACATAGAAGGACTTTCTGACCACAGTGACAATGTGGTGGTCGAAGAGGTTGCTATCAACTTGCGTCCCCAGATCTCTTATAATGCCTTCAGTGTTCAGTGGGCTCCCATCAATGTGGTTATTAGTGGGAACTGAGTTTTTTCCAAAGGGGATGATGACACATTTTTTGGCATTAAGCTTAAGGCCATGGTTTTGACACTAGTCATTGGTCTCAGTGAGGTCTTTCTGTAGGATGTCTGCATCACATGGGGAGTTAATAATGGCTGTGAACTTGGTTGGCCAGAGTCCCTCTGTGTTGGCCTGGACATCTGAGAAGTAGATGCCAAACAGGAGGGGACCCAGGACCGATCCCTGTGGGACTCCACTCATGACTGGTCAGCAGTCTGACTTGGAGTTTGCTACTTTCACACTGTGGGTTCTGTCTGTGAGCCAATTTACAACCAACCTAGTGATATAGGGGCTGATGCCTAGTTTGATGAGTTTCCACCAATAAACGTCTGCAAACCAAAGAAAAATACGAACAACCTCCACTTCGGAGTAGGACTGGAACACCACGTTTTGTATTTTATCAGCTGTTCTGTACCACGATAGCCAGTATACCAATACCCTGCACAGGTGCACTTTAAGCCACTTTCAACCAGATGGATTAAAACTTAAATGATGCTGGAATCCGAACCAATTTAAATGCACAATGACTCTTTTAATATAAAATTCCACAGACAAGTCCACATAACGTTAAGCGCTTTTCGTTCGGGTAATACCCGAACTTCTTCAGACATTTTACTCATGTTCCTATTACCCTTAAATAGTCCCCTCTTTATTCCTGTCCTATTGGGAATAAGCAATCAACCACTTGCCACCCACAAAATCTGTTAATTTCCAAATGTGTAAACCTGAGTTTCTGTTAACAACCAATGCAAAAATAAAACATATAGTGGTTAAAATACACTTTTCCAACCTTCTATTTTTACACTTTCCTTTAGTTTTTTTAAAAAACAAATAGCCATGTCAGTCAGCGAACCATCTTATTGTAAAGTTCTTATACTGTTGGTCAATGTGTGTAAAGGTCATTCAATGTTGTAAAAAAGTATGAAAAAGTGTATAATTAACCCAACTTTTCTTCCTCTGTACTTAGTATAGTAATTGTAATAACGTACCTGAGTACAAAAGAACAAATAAGTCTTTCGTTGAAGGTATAAAATTAGAAAGCCAACTGTTGTTGGTGTTCTACTCTCTAGAGTCAATAGCTCCCCCTAGTGTCATAATGTAGTTTTTTACCTAATACCTTTTTACCTATTAACCCGTAGCCACATTCTAATTTAATACTCATTCAAAATAAGAATTAAGAAATGTTTTACCTTATACCTAACATTTTATTTGCATAATACGCTTCAAATGTATTAAATATATTTATGTGTGTGTGTTTCACTAAATTAATACTTATGTTGTATATATTACATATGTCTACTTGTCTGTGTATACAGTTCAAGAAAATAATAAATCACTTCATCCTAGTCCAAAAAAATAAAAATATGTATTTATTATTTTTGAAAATAGTTAAAATACAAATATATTATATATATCCTTTAAAAAGATTTTTAAAAAAATTTTTTATATGTATATTTATAAATAGGTTATTTATAGGACTTTATTTTATATTATGTATTCAGTTTTTTCTTTTTGTGTGTATTTTATTTTTTGTTAATTAAATATATATAAAAATCCATATACTCTACGTCTTTTTAAAAATATTGTATTTACCTATATAAACTTTTTAATTTTAAAATACATGCTATACTACAAGCTTCGTTTAGTCCTGGTTCTGTATGTGCATTTAGTCTTAATTGCCAATTCAGTTTGTTCCTTTCTAGTAATAATTTTACTAAACTATCATTGACCCCCCCATTTCCCTTCTATATTCTGTCTAGTCTGTGATATGACCCTAAATTTGAAGTAGTGGCCTTCTTTTTGGTCACAGTGGTTTGCTAGTGCATTGTTAGTATTTTTCTTGCTGATAGCATATACGTGTTCATAGATCCGATCTTTGAGTCTACGATCTGTCTTACCCACGTAAAATGCATTACAAACTTGACATTCAGCAAGGTAAACCACACTTCTTGTGTCACAATTATAAGTGTATTGGGTAAAAAAAGTCTCACCGCTAATCTTAAATTTATTACTGTGTATAATGTGTTTACATTGGTTACAGTGACCGCACTTATGGGTACCTCCTTCCCCTTCCTTCCTCATTTTGTCCTGACTTTTTTCCAAAATTTGCTTTAAGTTTTGTCCTCTTCTGAAAGTAATGCATGGGTACTCCCCTATGCGGTCAAAGATTTCCTTATTTAGGGACAAATAGAACCAGCATTTTCTAACTACTTGTTGTATGTCTTTAGCTACTGGGGTATATGTTAGAGTAAAGGACATTGAATACTTGTTCTTCATGTTATTTTCATGTGGGGTTATGTCCACTCTTACATTATTTACCCCCTCACGTTTCCTTATTGTGTCAACACTGTTGTCAATTCTCATGTTTTCTCTGTTTTCCTCATTCAACAAGTGGAAACCCAAAATTGGTTTGTATGTACCTTCTGCTCTTTTCCTAATGACTTCCTCAAAAATTCCTTCTAGAAATCTAACAGGGTAACCTCTGTGTGAAAACATTTCAAACAGAAGTTTAGTCTCTTTCTCAAACTCCTCCTCGGTGGTTACCATCCTAGCTGCCCTCACTAGTTGGCCCTTGACCACCGATTTTTTCTGATGTATTGGATGTTCACTAGTAAAGTGTAACAAAGAGTTTGAGAAAGTGCTTTTCCTGTAAATCTTAGCAGTATAAACCCTGTTAGTCTCGTCTTTCTCAAGGTCAGTATCTAAAAAGTTAATCCTTTTCTCCTGGTAATTTTGAGTAAATTTCAGAAAAGAGGTTGTCTGGTTAAAAAAGTCTACTAGTTCTTCGGCCACTTGTTGGTCACCTTTTAGCATCATAAAAATGTCGTCTAAAAATCTCTTGTAGACTTTTACTACTTTAAAGTATGGGCTATTGAAAATGAGTCTGGTCTCCCAATATGCCATAACCAGGTTGGCAAAACTTGCACCCACTGGTGTCCCCATAGCTACCCCAATTTTTTGTAAATAGAGTTTATTGTTAAACGTTAGGTAGTTATTCTGTAAAATGATATCCAGCAGTTGTTCGACCAGTAAAACCTCATTATCCAAATCCCCTTTAGATCTCATGTATTCTACAACCCATTCTACTCCTGTGTTATGAGGTATACTAGAGTAAAGGTCACAGACGTCAACTGTAAGGAAAGTATTGTCTTCCTCGAACTGTAATGTGTTAATTTCCTTCAAGAATGACCATGAATCTCTGCAAATTTGGCTCTCACCTTTAACATATTTACCCAAAATTGAGTCAGCTAATTTCGCACATGGGTAGGTAATTGATTGTCTACCATCCACTAATGCTCTAAATGGTGGATCCTATATACTTTTATGGGTCTTGGGTATACCGAAAAGTTGGGGTATCCTAGGTGCTAATAGAGCCAGATAGTGGGTCATTTGGCTGTCAATCTAACCTATAGGGACCATTACATTAGGAAAATGTCTTTACTGTTAGAGAAAGACACCTACCAGGAGGTAAGCATTAATGAGATGAATGGGGCTTACAACAGAATCAAGATGTTTCTGGATGACCTGTTTATAGATGGGCTGATTGACAGCCAAATGGCCCACTATCTGGCTCTATTAGCACCTAGGATACCCCAACCTGGTTGAAAGTGGCTTAAAGTGCACCTATGCAGGGTATTGGTGTACTGGCTATCGTGGTACAGAACAGCTTATAAAATACAAAACGTGGTGTTCCAGTCCTACTCCGAAGCGGAGGTTGTTTGTATTTTTCTTTAGTTTGGTGAGTTTATCAATAATTCCTGAGTGGGGAATGGTATCCAAGGCCTTGGCCAGATCGTGGTAGACTATATGAACTGCCTTGCCCTCATCCACAGCTCTGGTGACTGACTCAAAGAAGTCAACCGGGTTAAGCAGGCATGAGCTACCTTTCACAAAACCAAATTGCATGGGATCTAGAGTTTGGAGATTCCCTATATCCTTGTTAATTAGGTCCATGATGATACGCTCCATAGCCTTACATATCAGATGTATCAGGCTAATGGGGCAATAATTTCCAGGGTCTGTAGTCGCTCCCCCTTTATGGAGAGGGATGACTGTAGCAGTACCCCATTTGGTAGGGACAAGGTCTGAGGTGAGGCTATGATTGAACAGGGCATACAGGTGTGGTGCCAGTTCACTTTGTAGTTCATGTACAAGACATCCAGGGATTTTGTCGGGTCACATGGAAGCTGTATTCTTGGCCTTGGACAATGCAGCTTTAACTTGTGCTGCAGTAATGCTGGGTGCTTGGCATTCCTCCGGTATTGTGATTGGTCCTTTATGGGTGGAGAGAGTGGTAAAGTTGGCACTGAATCTATCAGCCAGTATGTTGGCATTATCTGTTGGCTCAGTATAGGACGTACCATTGTGCACTAACTCAGAGCAAACCTGGGTATTGCCATGGAGATTCTTGATATAACTATAGAAGGCTTTGTGGTTGTTTTTAGTGTCTGCTGCAATTCTGCCTTCATAGCAGAATTTAGAGGCTTTGATGAGGGATCTCAACTTTTTGTTGAGGCTAATAAGGGAGTTTTTCCAGTCTTGGAACTTCACCTTTTTCTGCAACAGTTTCTTCCTTCTGTTGTAGAGTTTATTAATGGCAGGGGGCCACCAGATTGGCATCTTTTTTTTGGAGGGGAGTGTCTTGGTTCTGTTGGGTATGTCTAGTTCCATGCATTTATGTACATGTTCGTACAATGCACTGGTGTATGATTAGGCAGTCATGCATCTATTTTCCATTGACATGGGTGCTGTGAAGTTAGCCACCTCTGTTTTTAGGAGCCAAAAGTCAGCTTTGGAGAAGTTTTTCATGGTGGTTACCATTGCAGGGGGGGTGAGATGTGGATTTCCATAGTGATAAGTTTGTGGTCGGATCTAACCAAGGAGGAATTGACTATTACTGTAGAGCAATGGTTGCCCATGTTAGTGATATCTAGGTCAAGGAAGTTGCTTCCACTAGTGGGGGTAAAAACGAACTGGTTCAGAGCATTGGAATTGTTGAATTCCAGGAAGCGTTGGGCCAGTGTAGTGGTGCATGAGTAGTTTTCCCAGCTGATGAAGTCACCTAGTGAGTGTTGGGTTGGACCCTAATAGTTTCCAGGGTGCTTAGGAATGTGGAGTGAGAGTCTTGGGACATGGTTGGGGAAATATATCAGGCTATGACCTGAATCACCGTCTTACCCAGTGCTAGCCGTACCTGAAGTATTTCAGATGCGTTATGCTGGGCTACTAGTCTGGAGGTGTGCATATCCTTTATGACTATGGAGACACCTCCACCTTTGGAGCTTTGGTCCATGTTCTGGAGCCAAAAGGTGTGGAATGAGTTATAGCCTGGTAGCGCAGAGGTGCTTTCTGCTGCTTTAAACCAGGTCTCTGTTACAGCACAAATGTCAATTTTCTCCATTTTGAGAAATGCTTCGAGCAAGTGCATCTTAGATTCAGACTTCTAACTTTGGGCAGCATGACCTTCAGATTGCATTTATTTATAGCTGTTATGGTGGTAAGTTGGTCTTTGGAACATAGCCTAAAAAAAGACATTAAAGGGTTGGCAAGAGCCTTAGCCAGTATCTGGAAACCCAGGGGTGACAGATGCAGGCCATCTTTGGCAAAGCATCGAGGTCTGTCAATCATGTCATACCAAGCAGACAGATATTTGATCCCTTTAGAATGACACCAGAAACTTAGCTAATTGGTGAAGTCTTCCTATAGGTACCAGCTTCAAGTCAAACAGTTTTTGAATGTTTTTTTTTATATCCCTTCACCTATAAGACTGATGGTTTCTCCTAGAGATCTTAATTGGTTCTGGAGAAATTTACACTTCTTCCACTTGAACCAGCTCATGATGCTGATTTAAGATTGTTATCTTAGAAAACAGTGTTACTCATTACACTCACTTCTGAGTTACAAGCTGTAATGGTGAGTCACCCTTTTCTCATCTTCCACAAAGATAGGGTAATTTTAAGAACAAATCCTTCATTTATGCCTAAAGCAGTTTTGGAGATTATTTTGAGGCAGGCCATTCATCTCCATCTTTCTTTCCAGAACCAAAAAATAAGGGAGAAAGAATTTTATACATTCTGGATGTCCACACACAACTCAGATATTGGATTGACAGGAAAAAAAACTTCAGGGGTTCTGAAGAACACTTTATTATCTATAAAAAGTAAGAAGATGTGACAATCAGTATCAAAACAGACTTTCTAAATAGTTGTTTCATGCTATTGTCAATTGCAGGCAAGATCAGAGCCCACTGTTCCAGGACTTTGCCTTCTTCTGTGACTTTTTGAAAAGAGGGTGGACTCTAGAAATACACTCGAAGTAGCTTCTTGGTCATCTGTGCAAACCTTCACAAAGCACTACAAATTCGATTAGTTGTTCTCTAGGGGGCTCTGGGACTTTCTAAGCTTTGATATTCCACCTATATAGCTTGCTTAAGCCATTGTAACAATGGCATAATGATGTATAAGTAAATTTACCATAACTATAGATGTTCAAATAGATCTCTGTTGCAGTATAATTACCCTGCCTCCATCTCCTTTATTTTATTATGCTTTTTTGTCAGAGTATAGGTATGTTTTTTTTCTATTACCCCTAGCACATACTTAGGTTGCAGGGTTCTAGCCTCGCTTATTCTGGTGCAAGAAAGCTCTGCACTTTGGTACCCTAACCATCAACTTTATACTGCTCTCCTCTACCTGTTCAGTAGTTAGGGAGCATGGAAGGGAAGCTGTCTGCTTGTCAGATCCTTGGCAGGATATAACCCAGGGAGCATGGAAGGGAAGCTGTCTGCTTGCCAGATCCTTGGCAGGATATAACCCAGGGAGCATGGAAGGGAAGCTGTCTGCTTGTCAGATCCTTGGCAGGATATAAGCCAGGGAGCATGGAAGGGAAGCTGTCTGCTTGTCAGATCCTTGGCAGGATGTAACCCAGGGAGCATGGAAGGGAAGCTGTCTGCTTGTCAGATCCTTGGCAGGATATAAGCCAGGGAGCATGGAAGGGAAGCTGTCTGCTTGTCAGATCCTTGGCAGGATATAACCCAGGGAGCATGGAAGGGAAGCTGTCTGCTTGTCAGATCCTTGGCAGGATGTAACCCAGGGAGCATGGAAGGGAAGCTGTCTGCTTGTCAGATCCTTGGCAGGATGTAACCCAGGGAGCATGGAAGGGAAGCTGTCTGCTTGTCAGATCCTTGGCAGGATATAACCCAGGGAGCATGGAAGGGAAGCTGTCTGGTTGTCAGATCCTTGGCAGGATATAACCCAGGGAGCATGGAAGGGAAGCTGTCTGCTTGTCAGATCCTTGGCAGGATGTAACCCAGGGAGCATGGCAGGGAAGCTGTCTGCTTGTCAGATCCTTGGCAGGATGTAACCCAGGGAGCATGGAAGGGAAGCTGTATGCTTGTCAGATCCTTGGCAGGATGTAACCCAGGGAGCATGGAAGGGAAGCTGTCTGCTTGTCAGATCCTTGGCAGGATGTAACCCAGGGAGCATGGAAGGGAAGCTGTCTGCTTGTCAGATCCTTGGCAGGATGTAACCCAGGGAGCATGGAAGGGAAGCTGTCTGGTTGTCAGATCCTTGGCAGGATATAACCCAGGGAGCATGGAAGGGAAGCTGTCTGCTTGTCAGATCCTTGGCAGGATGTAACCCAGGGAGCATGGAAGGGAAGCTGTCTGCTTGTCAGATCCTTGGCAGGATGTAACCCAGGGAGCATGGAAGGGAAGCTGTCTGCTTGTCAGATCCTTGGCAGGATATAACCCAGGGAGCATGGAAGGGAAGCTGTCTGGTTGTCAGATCCTTGGCAGGATATAACCCAGGGAGCATGGAAGGGAAGCTGTCTGCTTGTCAGATCCTTGGCAGGATATAACCCAGGGAGCATGGAAGGGAAGCTGTCTGCTTGTCAGATCCTTGGCAGGATATAAGCCAGGGAGCATGGAAGGGAAGCTGTCTGCTTGTCAGATCCTTGGCAGGATGTAACCCAGGGAGCATGGAAGGGAAGCTGTCTGGTTGTCAGATCCTTGGCAGGATATAACCCAGGGAGCATGGAAGGGAAGCTGTCTGCTTGTCAGATCCTTGGCAGGATGTAACCCAGGGAGCATGGAAGGGAAGCTGTCTGGTTGTCAGAACCTTGGCAGGATATAACCCAGGGAGCATGGAAGGGAAGCTGTCTGCTTGTCAGATCCTTGGCAGGATATAACCCAGGGAGCATGGAAGGGAAGCTGTCTGCTTGTCAGATCCTTGGCAGGATGTAACCCAGGGAGCATGGAAGGGAAGCTGTCTGCTTGTCAGATCCTTGGCAGGATATAACCCAGGGAGCATGGAAGGGAAGCTGTCTGGTTGTCAGATCCTTGGCAGGATATAACCCAGGGAGCATGGAAGGGAAGCTGTCTGGTTGTCAGATCCTTGGCAGGATGTAACCCAGGGAGCATGGAAGGGAAGCTGTCTGCTTGTCAGATCCTTGGCAGGATATAACCCAGGGAGCATGGAAGGAAGCTGTCTGCTTGTCAGATCCTTGGCAGGATATAACCCAGGGAGCATGGAAGGGAAGCTGTCTGGTTGTCAGATCCTTGGCAGGATATAACCCAGGGAGCATGGAAGGGAAGCTGTCTGGTTGTCAGATCCTTGGCAGGATGTAACCCAGGGAGCATGGAAGGGAAGCTGTCTGCTTGTCAGATCCTTGGCAGGATATAACCCAGGGAGCATGGAAGGGAAGCTGTCTGCTTGTCAGATCCTTGGCAGGATATAACCCAGGGAGCATGGAAGGGAAGCTGTCTGCTTGTCAGATCCTTGGCAGGATGTAACCCAGGGAGCATGGAAGGGAAGCTGTCTGCTTGTCAGATCCTTGGCAGGATGTAACCCAGGGAGCATGGCAGGGAAGCTGTCTGCTTGTCAGATCCTTGGCAGGATGTAACCCAGGGAGCATGGAAGGGAAGCTGTCTGGTTGTCAGATCCTTGGCAGGATATAACCCAGGGAGCATGGAAGGGAAGCTGTCTGGTTGTCAGATCCTTGGCAGGATATAACCCAGGGAGCATGGAAGGGAAGCTGTCTGGTTGTCAGATCCTTGGCAGGATATAACCCAGGGAGCATGGAAGGGAAGCTGTCTGCTTGTCAGATCCTTGGCAGGATATAACCCAGGGAGCATGGAAGGGAAGCTGTCTGCTTGTCAGATCCTTGGCAGGATATAACCCAGGGAGCATGGAAGGGAAGCTGTCTGGTTGTCAGATCCTTGGCAGGATATAACCCAGGGAGCATGGAAGAGAAGCTGTCTGCTTGTCAGATCCTTGGCAGGATATAACCCAGGGAGCATGGAAGGGAAGCTGTCTGCTTGTCAGATCCTTGGCAGGATATAACCCAGGGAGCATGGAAGGGAAGCTGTCTGCTTGTCAGATCCTTGGCAGGATATAACCCAGGGAGCATGGAAGGGAAGCTGTCTGCTTGTCAGATCCTTGGCAGGATATAACCCAGGGAGCATGGAAGGGAAGCTGTCTGCTTGTCAGATCCTTGGCAGGATATAACCCAGGGAGCATGGAAGGGAAGCTGTCTGCTTGTCAGATCCTTGGCAGGATATAACCCAGGGAGCATGGAAGGGAAGCTGTCTGCTTGTCAGATCCTTGGCAGGATATAACCCAGGGAGCATGGAAGGGAAGCTGTCTGGTTGTCAGATCCTTGGCAGGATATAACCCAGGGAGCATGGAAGAGAAGCTGTCTGGTTGTCAGATCCTTGACAGGATATAACCCAGGGAGCATGGAAAGGAAGCTGTCTGCTTGTCAGATCCTTGGCAGGATGTAACCCAGGGAGCATGGAAGGGAAGTTGTCTGGTTGTCAGATCCTTGGCAGGATATAACCCAGGGAGCATGGAAGGGAAGCTGTCTGGTTGTCAGATCCTTGGCAGGATATAACCCAGGGAGCATGGAAGGGAAGTTGTCTGGTTGTCAGATCCTTGGCAGGATATAACCCAGGGAGCATGGAAGGGAAGCTGTCTGGTTGTCAGATCCTTGGCAGGATATAACCCAGGGAGCATGGAAGAGAAGCTGTCTGGTTGTCAGATCCTTGACAGGATATAACCCAGGGAGCATGGAAGGGAAGCTGTCTGGTTGTCAGATCCTTGGCAGGATATAACCCAGGGAGCAAGGAAGGGAAGCTGTCTGCTTGCCAGATCCTTGGCAGGATATAACCCAGGGAGCATGGAAGGGAAGCTGTATGCTTGCCAGATCCTTGGCAGGATATAACCCAGGGAGCATGGAAGGGAAGCTGTCTGCTTGCCAGATCCTTGGCAGGATATAACCCAGGGAGCATGGAAGGGAAGCTGTCTGCTTGTCAGATCCTTGGCAGGATATAACCCAGGGAGCATGGAAGGGAAGCTGTCTGCTTGCCAGATCCTTGGCAGGATATAACCCAGGGAGCATGGAAGGGAAGCTGTCTGCTTGCCAGATCCTTGGCAGGATATAACCCAGGGAGCATGGAAGGGAAGCTGTCTGCTTGTCAGATCCTTGGCAGGATATAACCCAGGGAGCATGGAAGAGAAGCTGTCTGCTTGTCAGATCCTTGGCAGGATATAACCCAGGGAGCATGGAAGGGAAGCTGTCTGGTTGCCAGATCCTTGGCAGGATATAACCCAGGGAGCATGGAAGAGAAGCTGTCTGCTTGCCAGAACCTTGGCAGGATATAACCCAGGGAGCATGGAAGGGTAGCTGTCTGCTTGTCAGATCCTTGGCAGGATATAACCCAGGGAGCATGGAAGGGAATCTGTCTGCTTGTCAGATCCTTGGCAGGATATAACCCAGGGAGCATGGAAAGGAAGCTGTCTGGTTGTCAGATCCTTGGCAGGATATAACCCAGGGAGCATGGAAGGGAAGCTGTCTGGTTGTCAGATCCTTGGCAGGATATAACCCAGGGAGCATGGAAGGGAAGCTGTCTGGTTGTCAGATCCTTGGCAGGATATAACCCAGGGAGCATGGAAGGGAAGCTGTCTGGATGTCAGATCCTTGGCAGGATATAACCCAGGGAGCATGGAAGGGAAGCTGTCTGGTTGTCAGATCCTTGGCAGGATATAACCCAGGGAGCATGGAAAGGAAGCTGTCTGGTTGTCAGATCCTTGGCAGGATATAAGCCAGGGAGCATGGAAGGGAAGCTGTCTGGTTGTCAGATCCTTGGCAGGATATAAGCCAGGGAGCATGGAAGGGAAGCTGTCTGGTTGTCAGATCCTTGGCAGGATATAAGCCAGGGAGCATGGAAGGGAAGCTGTCTGGTTGTCAGATCCTTGGCAGGATATAAGCCAGGGAGCATGGAAGGGAAGCTGTCTGCTTGTCAGATCCTTGGCAGGATATAAGCCAGGGAGCATGGAAGGGAAGCTGTCTGCTTGTCAGTTCCTTGGCAGGATATAACCCAGGGAGCATGGAAGGGACGCTGTCTGGTTGTCCGGTCTTTGGCAGGATATAACCCATATAGCTTAGGCTACTGCAACTGTGATTTATTTGAACATCTAGTATTATGGTAAGTTTACTCATGCAACTTTAATTTGCCCTTTGCTCAGATTAAGCAGGACTAGTGCAAATTTCTATGAAATAAGTTGGAAAAATATTTTACTGTGTATTCAGAAAACACATGGTAGTGCACAAAGTGTTATAGTAGGAACTTTATAAGTATATAAGAACCATATATAAAATATGCTCCTGATATGGGACATTTGCTCCTCATTAATCTTTGGCTTTATACCTTGTATAAAGATTATATCACCCCAGATGGGATTCAAACCTACAGTCTCTATCTTGGGAGGCCAATGCCTTATACATTAAGCCATTGGGGCCTGACAATATATATTATATAATAGATACCTGATTTTTGCACTAAGAGGTATTGAGACAGCATGGTTTACAAAACAAGGTGGCTCTAACTATTGGGTAAGAGTAGAGGCTGTTTATGGATGGACGTCATTTACCCTCTTATTTTCTCATTTTAAACAGTCTGTTATTGTTGGGATTGTATGCATGTGTGTAAAATAAATTGGAAAAAGAATTCACTATGAGCTCAGAAAATCTTTACTAATGCAGAAAATGATGTTCTAATAACTTTACATGTATTCAACAGCCATCTTTAAAATATATCCGTATTTATGGGCTGTTGCCCCTAATTTGGCTCTTTATCTATGATTCTTGCTCTAAGAGGTTGAGATGTATTATTCTTTTATCACAATCAGATTAGGTGTACAAAGCAAAGTGGCTAACTGCTGAGCTGAGGTAGACCTGTTTGTGGATGAAAGTAACTTATCATCTTGCTGTTTGCTCAGTTTACGTGTTCTGAATTTGCAGAACTAGAATATGTGTGCGAAATGTTGGAAAAATACTGTATTGTGGCTACTGTTTGCATGACAAAGTTGCAATTACATAGCTCTCATTTGTCCCTAACTATGCAGAATGGCCCTGGTTTGTTTAATAGTTTTTATCTGTTGCTTATAAAATTTGTGGCTTTCTGGCAAAGCATTGATAATTGCAGCCATTAATTAATGACAAAGCATTTTGAGTTCAGACATCGTGCCTTTCAGAAAATACATCTTAATACAAAAATTGGCATTCTAAGTATGAAGAGCAGTATTTATTTTAAGGTTCTTCTGCCTCTGGTTCTTGATTATTTGCATGAGTTACTGTCCTTTGACCTTTCTTACTCCTCTATCAAGGTTCATCTGTCAGACATTTGGCTTGTCCAGACCCAACCACCAATATACATGTTCTACCTGTCCTCAAGTCAAGCAGTTTTTGAGAAGGAATTTGCATATCCATTCACATAGAAAGCAGGCGTCCCCTCCTTTGGATCTTAACTTTGTGCTAAAAACTTACTCTTTTTCTATTTGAAACAGCTCATCAGGCTCGTCTGAGGTTCTAAAAATAGAAGACTGTTTTACCATTTGCTGCGACTTCTGCAATCTGAGTATCTGAGTTACAAGCTCTTATGGAGAGTCAGCCCTACCTAATTTTCCATGGGGACAGGCTTTCCTTGAGAACTAATCATTCTTTTATGCCTGAAGTTGTCTCATAGTTTACTTTACAGTAGTCTGTTAATCTCCCTGTCTTTTCTCCTGAGCCCAAGAGCAAGGCAAAAAAAAAATCTTCATAATCTAGATATCCATGGGCAGCTTGGATATACCTAGACAAAACTTAATCCTTCAGGAAAGATGACCATCTGTTTGTCTCCTATGAAGATAAGAGGAAAGGACAACCAGTGTCAAAGCAGATAATTTCTAGATGGTTTCTTCATGCTATTTCTTTTTGCTATTTTCATGGTAGTGGTGTTGCGGTAGCATTGTCGACTCACAGTATGACGTTGTCCTGTTCGATTCTCAGCTAGAGCGTCTTCTGTGTGGAGACATGCATGAATGGGCATACCTTCGTTGAAGGTTGTGCATCAGAGCTGGCAACTCGGCACATAAAAAATCTACTGCCAATCATTAGCGGACCGGAGTTCCGCTGTGACGTCCCCTAACCGGGAAAAGCCAAAAGACACAACAACCATAACAAGCCACTTCTGGGCAGGATTAGGGCACATTCCACTAGGGCTTTGGCTTCTCCATTGGCTTTCTGGAAAGAAATGGACTGTAGAAATATTCTAGAGACAGTATCTCGGTCCTCTATACATACTTTTACAAAGTATTACAAACTGGATTCCTTTTCCTGGTCCAAAACAGGCTTTTCTAGGAGCATTCCCCATGGGCTCTTCTTCCTCCACTTTTGTTTCTAAGCTATGGTAGTCTACCCAAATAGCTTAGGCTACTGTAATGATGATATATGCTGAGGGTCTTAAAACTAATCTACTTAAACCTCAAAGACCTCTCAGGTGAAGCTATTAAAACAAACACCAACAGCAACCTCATAAACACTCAGTTAAAGCAGCACCTGCCACCAAATCCAAATAAGGCAAGCCTCCATGCAATCCAACATCCTAATCATAGCAGAATCCATTGTTAGACAAAATCCTGAACTTCATTCTCACCAGTATGGGATAGCGCTGTTCCCTAGCCAATCCATAGCCAAATTGGACCATAAATCAGACATATTCACCATAAGACTGAAGTCAGAAGCATTCTCCAATAACTCAGTTTTCAGAGATTAGGCTAAAGCTAATTTACTAAAACTGAGTGACAACCCAGCAAAATTCAACATTCCCTTCCACCCTGATGATACCTCTATGAATGCGAAATACTTTGCTGCCAAATTCTAGGCACATATAAACAGGTCTATATTACAACCCCGAAAATTCAGTTCAGCAAACGGCATTTACATCGAAAATATCATTCATCAAACTCACTTTTGTGGGGGGCTGCACCCCCACACCCCCTGCTAATTAGATATGCCAATTCTGAGATTGCACTACAGTGAGGAAAGGGCAAATTTTCCGATCTTCACTGTACCTCAATCTCACTATAACAGTTTACTGAACAGCATTTTCAATGTAAAATGCCGTTCACTGAACTGACTCTTCGAACATGTAATATAGACCCCATATAAACAGCTGCATGGAAGTGTATGACCCCCCCTGCAAAAGAAACACAAGGTAAAATTTAAAAATAAACTCCTGTGATGGAAACCAAATATTAACAGCCTCTGCAATAAATGGAAAAAAAATCCATTGCATGTAAAAATAAATATAACCCTCCAAATGCCAAAAATGTGCTTATCAAACTTGACAGGGAACTCTGGTCCCTTATCAAATCAACCAAAGCAAGGTATGAGGTTAAAATAGCCAACCAGACAAAAGATAATCAGAAAGCTGTTACAAACCACAGAAACAATGCTCAGAACTGTACAGAGCTAATAGTAAATGATATCACATACTCTAATCTTGTGGAAACAGCCGATATGCTAGCTAATAAATTCACCTCAAATTTCAACCCCTCTCCCCTCCCCTCCTCCTGTATTCCTAGATTAAATATCAACAGTCACATCACCCCTCGATCTCCTAGGCACAAGTCCCCAAAATACTATCCAAGACCAAGAACACTGCTTCTATGGGGGCCTAATAATATATAAGGATGCCTATTGGTCAGCCTGAAATAATACCTGTCAAATCCCACTATAGAGGGTCTTCAGTATCAGCCTCCATTCAGTGTTTGTACCAGATGAGTGGAGGACTGCAATAGTCATCCCCTTGCACAAATGTGGGTCATCAACTGACCTGGCCAAGTATAGACCTATAAGCTTGACCAGCTATACATGTAAGGCTATGGAAAGGGTCATTATGGAATTGATAAATAAGCATAGAGGCAGCCTACAAAGTCTCGACCCATGCCAGTTCATTACTGCCAAGGGCAGATCCTGCCTACCTAATATGGCTGACATCCTCTAAAAAGGTTACTGACCCAATGGATGACAGCAAATCTGTACATACCACATATCCGGACCACTCAAAGGCATTCAACACCATCCCCCACTCAAGCATAATTCATAAACTTATCCAACTACATGTAAATCCTTGTGTAACTTGGATACAAAACTGTCTCACAACTAGAACCCAGGAAATTAGAATCGGTGGCTCTACCTTCTCCAAAAGACTTGTTACTAGTGGTATACCCAAGGGTTTCGTCATTGGGTTACTTCTCTTTGACATCTACTTCTCGTAGGACAAAGCTGATGCTAAGGGCTTATGACTGACCACATTTGCAGATGACTGTAAATCAGTGCTGTCATAAACTCTCCAAAAGATACCAAGATGCTTCAGGAAGACCTTTCTCAAACAAATAGGTGGTATCAAAACAATGGCCTAAAACTATACACAAAAAATGTATAATTGTATACCTCAGCAAGCATGACATCACTTGCAGCTATCACACTAACAACACACCCTGAAAGTTGACCCAGTAATGAGGAACTTTGGAACCCATGTAGACAATGAGTTGTCATTTGATCACCATGTATCCACTGCTGTAAGGAAGTCCTTTTCCATTAAGCAGCTTCTTTGTAAGGGTATGGTATCCAGGTCCTGGGAAGGAATCATTCCATGTATACTGCATTCATTAGACTGATCATTGAGTATAATGCCCCCCTTCAGTATGTACCCATCCTAACGCCCGGCACAATTAGAGTGATCACAATGCTTTCTCACTAAGAAAATCAAGGGCCTAAATCACAAAAGCTACACTGAATGTCTCAAACACCTTCCCCTTTTTTCAGTACCATATATGCTACTTAGGGGTGATCTTTGCCTTTCTTACAGAGCTTCTAACAACCCCATCCATTCAGATCTACTACACATCTGCAGGCTTAAGAGATCTTGAGTTCTTCTGCAACTTAAGTAGAACATGATGGAGGGACAGATATGTCTAGTGAAGAATACCTCTTCTCTGGAATCATCTTTTTCACCATGTAAAGCAAGGTAGGTCCCTTACTCTGTTCAAGTGTAATCTGGATGAGTGGATGGAAAGACACAAGTTCACCCCTGGAATGGTAACCTTGCACCTTATGGACAGGTGTAACATGTAAATGACTACCTGCCCCCAGGTTATTTATACTAATAATGCAAAAAGCTGTAGTTTAATCACTCTTAAAATACAAGGGATAGAAATTTATTGGGAATGCATGACTAGACTTCTAAGCATCAGATCATTAGCTTAGTAATTGCCTATGAACATATGAAATCTACCTCACTATTGGTTAGTAAATTGTGTTTTCCTTCGTGCTGAAAAAATGTACATGACTACTGAAATATAAAACACACACATGCACATATCTTTGCTTTATTAAACAATAAATGGGATTCTGGTATGTCAATACACATTTAAAACAGTCAGGAAGGTGTATCCAAAAAACACACACGTTTATACTTGGTCCAGAAAACAAGTCTGTGTGGAGAGAAAGGGGCATGGCTTGAAAACTGACAAGGGTTCAGATACATATAATTTATCACTACAGGGGGTTTATTTAGAGCCATACAAGGAGAGATGGTTGGAAAAGAGGCATAACGTTGTCCACTGAATAAACATTCAATACATGGTTACAATGTTACAATGATACATCATCAGAGATCTGTTCCAATGAGATAAATACATAGATAGATAGATACACATTCAGTGAATGGTTGCAATGATACATCATCAGAGATCTGTTCAAATGAGATAAATAGATAAATAAATAGATAGATAGATAGATAGATAGATAGATAGATAGATAGATAGATAGATAGACAGATAGATAGAACAAAATGGCATACAGTGAAGTGAAGTTAACAATAAAGAAAGTGAAGTTGGAGACTGAAATGAAGATGTACTATTTTCTTGACAAAAAGTGGGCATTTGGAACAGCCTGTAAAGAAAATGTGAATGCAAAACCTTTTTAGGATTTCACATTGTGTAAAACAGACAGCATACACTATCAGTAAAGAGACACTTAAAAATATTGCTCAGAGAATGATTAAGTTGACTAGAAGCCTGCTGGGGCTGTATGAGAAGAATCAAAGAGCATCAGTTAGGGTAGACTGAATGGGACAAATGGTCTTGTGCTGTCATATTGTGTCCTATTGGCTCTATATTAGATAATCAAACTTTCAAAAGTTCGACTGTCATATGGTCGACACCATATGATCCAACTTTTGAAAGTTTGAAAATCTAATAAAAAAATAAATAAACTACGCAAATAACCTACCTGAACATTCCCCCGCTCTTTAAATATACCAACTCCGAGATCGCACTACAGTGCAGAAAAGGGAAATCTTCCCATTCCACACTGTATGGAGATCTCCGTTAAAACATTCAAGCTTTCAAAAATTCGATCATATGGTGTCGGCCATATGACAGTTGAACTTTTGAAAGTTCAGTCATCTAATATAGACCGTATCCTATCCTCTTCTCTCTTCTTCTGGAATCCTTTAAAGAAAGTATACATGAAGTATGTGCTTCAGAAACAGGAACATCTGTCTGGCAATCTCTGTCTGACTACATTAGTAAAATATTACCACTTTAGTCATACTTTGACTAAGGAATGGAGTCCACTCCCATCATGGTATTAGAAATGCAAAAGACTTGGAGAAATTAAAAAAAGGATGAAGAAACTGGCTGTAGTGGCTATGTTGAAATTCATCTATGTATTTTGGTTTCAGTACCGTTTAAATATTTTAAAGATGTCAATGCTTTTATGAAACCCTGAGAAATACTACTCAAAGTCACAGTTAAAGTTGTTCAGAAATACTTGCAGATGTAAAGAAGGGTATCCCTTTGTGCAAGTGTCTCATCTTAATGTTGTGAGCTGCAACTCTAAATTTGAATCATTTATGGTGAGCTCAGTGTTTTAGGGCTCCATTTCTTGTACAATTTTTAAATCTTTTAGAGAGTAAATTGCATTGGTTTAACCTCTCCTGATTTCTGTCTTCTACATACCTTAATACTACTTTTCTCATAAGTACCACTGCATACTGGGGTGTACCCAGAATGCTACCTTTCATGAGATGGTTTCTCTTCTTCCAGAGAAGAAAGCTTCACAACGACCAAGCTACCATGGCCAGAGACAGAAGATCGTGTCATCATAATGGAATTGGCTGAATTTTTCTTAATAAGCTCTAAGCCCAGTGTTTAGGTGACATATGTACAGGTAGGCATGCAGTGAGCAGAGAAATAGTCCCCTTTGTTCTGCCTACCACATGTACCAGTTAATGCCTCTATCATCAGCTCAAGCTCTCCACCAGAAACTATGACATTTGGCATACCCCCAGAACATACCATCCCCCATTTAAGGGAAGTAGGTAGGCATTCCTTTCACTTCTGTTATCAGCTACTCCAGCACCTGAGCTGCTAATCAAATCCAGTCATCTGAGTTATGCTTATGTTTCATCCCACTATACCATGGAGCTTACTTTTGTAAAAAAAAAATATATATATATATATATATATATATATATATATATATATATATATATATATATATATATATATATGGTCTATATTATAACAATGAACGATCAAATGATCGAACGTTGTTATATCGAACTCAAAAGTTCGAATTCACAACACATCGAACTACGAGAACAGCGATTTTTTCCCAGGGAAAAAAAATCGCTGTTCCCAAAAAAAAAACAAAAAAACAAAACACATTCAAACATTACATAAAGTGGGGGCTGTGCCCCCCACACCCCCCTACTTAAATATACCAACTCTGAGATCGCACTACAGTGCCGAAAATGGCAAAGTGACAGAAGCGGCCAAGCGACTTCTTTCCCGGGGAAAGAATTTGCTTATATGCAGCTTTGTCATTTTGCATTTTCGACATTTGAAGTTCGACCAAGAAGCATTCGACAAAATGCGTCTTCGTTCTTCTAATAGGAACCCTATATATATATATATATATATATATATATATATATATATATATATATATATGTGTGTGTGTGTGTGTGTGTGTGTGTGTGTGTGTATTTCCTGAGCCTGCTGAAAACAAATGGCATGTATGTAACTACATTTGTGTTCATCCTTCAAAAGCACTAACTTCACTACATTTTCAATCTCTTGTTCTGAAATTAACAGAAAAGAAAAAAATTCATACTAAAAGTTTAAGTGGCTGTATTAAATCATTTCTATTTATTTATTTTGCTTTTGTTGACTGAATTAGTCTCACTAGGCTAATGGTCTATTTTCAGGGGACACACAAGGATTATGGGATCATAGGATCATAGGAAGTTACTAGACTATTGGCCCCAAAGGCCTTATAAGCCTAGCCAAGAGTTTAGCCCATGTTTAGACAAGTCAGCACCCAAAGCCCTTGTCCAGCAGGGACACAGGTGGAATCCCAGGGGTGTATTTTCTGTTTCCCATCTAGTTACCCAGGTTGCACTTATAAAGGGATAATGAGGTACTCTACTTGACGTGGAGAGGGAGTCTATTCCACAGATGGGGGAGTCTCTGGGACACAAATCTGTCCCGCTAGCAAGTCCTATTGATGTCACAGACCAGGTTGAGGTCTCATGTGTGGGTTACTCGAGTGGAGCTTGACTTCTGGATATGCAGCAGTCCCATCAAGGCGGGGTCTGAGATTGCTTTGTATGCCAGACAGAAGTCACCTCTGAGGAGTCTGTATGAAACTGAGTAGAGGGACAGGGCTTTCAGCCTATCAGTGTAGGGTAGATGTTTGAGGCCCTAGATTATTCTGGTGAGGAACCTCTGTGGTCTCTGCAGCTGCTGCACGTGTTTTGCGAGGTACATGCCAAAGCGGGTGTTGTACTCAATAATTGGCCTTATAAGGGGAGAATACAGGGATGTTATGACCTCATTGTCCCTGGATGAGATACCCTTACTTATGAGGTGCACCATGTAGAAAGCTTTCCGTACAATGGAAGCAATATGGTGGTCAAAAGTCAAGTTGCAATAAACCTGGGTGTGATAATATGTGGGGATGTCACTCCCCCCAAAAG
Organism: Protopterus annectens; assembly: GCF_019279795.1. Taxonomy (NCBI): domain Eukaryota; kingdom Metazoa; phylum Chordata; order Ceratodontiformes; family Protopteridae; genus Protopterus; species Protopterus annectens. The sequence continues at coordinate 781,227,184 of NC_056733.1, read as the reverse complement.
CATTCAGCTTGAGGCCATGTTTCCGGCACCGATCAGTTGTTTGGGTGAGACCCTCTTGAAGGATGTCCACATCACTTGGGGAATTGATGACCGCTCCCAGGTTGAGTCATCTGCCAGCTTGGTCAGCCATAGCCCACTGATTTTGGCCTGCACCTCAGAGAAGTATAACAGAGGCCACAAGACCAATCCCTGGGGTATACTACTCATTACAGGTCTACTGCTGGAGGTGGCTTCCCCTATTTTGATTAGGTGGGTTCTATCAGTGAGCCAGTTTGCTACCCATCTGATAACATATGGATTGATGCCTTGTTGAGAGAGTTTGTCTACTATGACCCAGTGGGGAATAGTGTGTAAGGCCTTGGCCAGGTCAAAGTAGGCGGTGTGCACTGTCTTTCCTTCATCCATGACTTTGGTGACTGTCTCAAAGAATTTGACCAGATTTAACACACTTGACCACCCCTTGACAAAGCCAAACTGTGTGGGGTTAAGTGTTTGGAGGCTGCCAATGTCCCTGTTAATGAGGTTCATGATAATCCATTCCATGGCCTTGCAAATCAGGCTAGTTAGGCTGATGGGTGTATAATTTCCTGGATCAGTGGACACTCCACCTTTGTGTAAAAGGATGACAGTGGCTGTCCTCCACTCAACTGGGGCAAAGCCAATACTTAGGCTTTGGTTGAATAGGGTGCCGAATGGTGCTGCAAGTTCCTACCTGAGTTCATGGAGGATGCAGCCTGGGATGTTATCGGGTCCCATGGAGGCTGTATTTTCTGCCTTTGAGAGGACAGTGATGACCTGTTCCCTAGAGATAAGGGGAGGGGGCAGGTACTGGGGATGTCCTGATTTACTGATGGGGGGGACAGAGGGGTGAAGTTTTCACTGAATCTATCAGCCAGTAGGTTGGCTATATCTACAACATTTGTGTATGTGGTGTCCTTGATCACCAGTTCTGAACAGATCTGAGCGCTTCCTTTGAGACTGCAGACATATGTGAAGAAGGCCTTATGATTGTCTATGGTAAATGTGGCCAATTTGGACTCGAAGTTGGCTTTAGAGGATTTTGCTAGTGCTCTTATTTGCTTGTTCAGACTAAGGTGAGATTGCTTCCAATTGGGCACCTGCTCCTTCTTGGTCCTGGACAGCAAGGTGGTGTTTTTACTGACTAGGGAAATTTGACCAGGATACCTGGGAAATTCCGATATTGTTTTTTACAGTCAGTATGTGTTGTGGATCATTTAAATCCATCTGAGCTACCACCAAATCAGACAGATGGGGTCTCTGTTAAATGTCTTACCTGTAGAATGGCATATGCAAGAGTGTAGCACTTCCTAATGTTGCACTGCTGTGTTAGTAATGAAAAATGAATCCAATCACCTGGGATGAGAAAAACAGAACCCACAGAAAAGGGTGCTACCTGTTGAAACACTGACACCCGATAAGCCTGGTACAAACATGTGACACATACACTTATCAGCAAATGTATACCATTGTTTATTAGCAGACACATATAGTCTAAACATTTAAGCATGTAAAACCCTTAAAATTACTACTCATGTGCATCATACTTTATGTAATACAATTCCCCAAATGGCTCATACAAGTGAAAAACTAATTATAAAAAAAAAAAAAAAAAATCACTATCCATTCTTCCCCACAAACAGGTGCATAGCCATGCACGTGCACATGGACACACATGCACACACACTTGTTCTAATTATAACACTATACAAACTATGTGGCACTGTATCACTGCATGTTGCATACAGTTCTTATTTCCCCTTCTCAATATAAAAGTCTTTAAAGAATAAAAGTTACTGTAACACACCTAGCCCACCTGTTCATTCTTTCTTTTCTCTGCCTGCACTGTTTCTTTCTTGTTACATTTGGTTGAACCATTACCTTCTGTGCCACTCCTTCCCTACTGAAAACATGTCAAAATTACATACATAAATGTGGCAAGTATAACAGATAAATTTCAGCTCTTAAAACCATGGATACATACCTAGCAGACAGATATTCTAGCTATTGCAGAATTTTGGTTTAAAACATGCCAACACCAAACTTCAAAATATCTTCTTCTACTGTAACATCCACTAAATCTGGAGCCCCCAAAAAAGAATACAAGAGATAAGAAATGGGATTTATCCCATTTGCTGACCACCTCTCTGAGTCTGATGACTGTAAGACTCAAAACTGATAACTTTGACTCACAGTCATCTCAGGCTCCTATCTCAACACAGCTTAAAAGCATTATTTCATTGCTTTCTACTGGCCTTCCTCATGTGCAAAACAAACAATGCATATCATACTAGGAGATTTTAATTTAAACTGGGATTCAGATAATACCCCAACCAGTTTTAACATTTACCAGTTATAGATGAGATACTCTCCAAAAGCTCATCTAACCTATATCACATTCAAGTACTATCTCCATTTTTAAATTACAACACAAAATTTACAAAATAACCATAACTGTTCTGGAAAGATCTTAGCCAGCTTACAGTAAAATCTGCCTCTTCTAACCCCATTCCATCTTTTTCAGTTATTGCTCTTCAGCTATTCCTCTGAGGATGTTATTGGATTGGCAGTCCACTTTGCAAATTTAAAATGTTTCACTGCTTTCCCAAATATGGAAAACAGTACTGTCAATTTGAGCTTATTAGTATAGACTAGTTATTAGTCATTTCTGAAAAAGAGTGTAATACAATCCTACACCACTTCTTAATCAGATTATATTCACTACGGGACAAACACTTCACCTTCAAGGGTAAGAAATGGATCAAACACTTTTCTTCAACTTTGATCATCCCAAATTTCAAACAAAATTATTAAAGACAGCTGAATCTTAGACTGAATACAAAGTTACTAAACCTACAAACCTGGTAGCACTACTATTACTTAAAATGTTTGCAGGAAAAAAAAACAATAAAGCAAATTTTATATGCCCTAAAACAGACTAAGTTTAATTCAAAATAACCATAAACTATTCTGGAAAGATAAAATAAGGCACAGGAGCACAGCAAAATGGACAACTGCTTTAATGAACAAGCACAAAAACAATCCACAGCAAGCTAAATCACAGCAGCACAGCACAGCAAAGGAAATTGCAAAGCACAAGCAACAGCACAATAATGTTGTAAAGTTAATCCCCATACGTTTTCGTCACAATAACTTCATCAGATACCTAACCTCTCTTCCTTTGATGAATAAACTAATCTAATTTAAATGAACCAATGAGTGAACAAATTCAATTACACATGCAAAATTCATTAAAACACATGTACCTTAAAGGTGAATGAACCTAAAAGTTAAAATCAAAAGTGTATATAATAAATAGATATGTATATATATTTTGTTATATAAAATACTTCAAACATAAACCTTGGTTAAAATTGATTTGTTAAATATAAGTATTACCAACATAAACCTGAAATGCTTCTAAAAATGTTTTTTTTTCAAAAACAGAAGCTAAATTAAATTATTATTAATAATAAGATTGTCACTGACTTAATGTTTGGCATTGAGTGTGAAAGAGTTAAATATCATGAAATGTTGAAAGATGTAGAAGTAAAATGTACTAGGATTTATGAGAGAAAATTTAGAAAGGTGGAAAGGGACGTAAAGGAGTACAAAAATAATACGCAATACCCTAAACCAAAGAATACATGGGGTAATTTTCATAACAGACTACATGAGTATAGAGGTGAAAGAGACATGGAGTATGACAAATTACAAGCTGAACTTAATAGTTATGATATACATGAACCTTTAGAGTTTCCCTCCCCAAGGAGATCAGAGAGACTCAAGAACAAAGACCCAGTAGACTACATGTACAGTTATCAGAACCAGAGGGGTCGAAAGGCACCATGGAGGTAATTCCTTCAGATGAAATAGTGATTAATAAATGTATGTTTAGTTGCAATGGTTTTGACATTTTTAATTATACCCTTACTCCCATTACTAAGGGTCATTTCAACTTATTTACTAAAGGTTTTACTTTTATTCCTAATGTTAAGGCCAACATAGCAAAATTATTAGTGGATTTTAAACGTTTTATTAGGCTGAAAAATTTAGAGGTATTTTTTAATGGTAATATAAGAAAAAATACCACTGTTTTAACAAAGAAGAGTACATTCAATCCGCCCCTTCACCCCCAGCTTAGGAATTTATAAGTTTTGGTTGAAAAGGAGCTAAGAGATAAACTTAAGTACAACAAGGTTAGTCCAAGCCTTTCTACGGAAGAAATGCATACACTCAGTTTATGTAGAGAGAATAAAAATCTTAGAAGCATGAAGCCTGATAAGGGGGGTTGGGGGTGTTTTTTATGGATCATATTAAATATGAGGCAAAAATGTTTGATTTGTTAAATGACCAATATACCTATGAGAGAGTGTCTATGAATGAAATTCATATTGCTTATAAAAAACTTTCCCTCTGTTTGAATGATTTAGTTTTAGAGGGGCTTATTGATCTGGAAACATAATTATTTACATGTTGAACACCCTAAAGTGCCTTGTATTTTTGGTATACCAAAGGTTCACAAAAATCCTGATGACCCTCCTCTCAGACCTATTGTATCTGTGGAGGGTTCTATTACTGCTCCACTGGCAAAATATGTAGATGTACATCTCAAGAACGTGGTGATTGAACATCCTAATGTGTTAAAGGATTCTTGGGATTTTTTTAGACATATTAATAATTTTAATCAGGTTGACACCTCCAGTTTTATCACTTTGGATGTTGTGGACCTTTTTACGTGTATTCCTCACGAGATAGGTTTAGTTTGGTTTGAAGAGTTTTTGGGAAGCAATAATAATATTTCTTTTAAGGTATTTCGTACATGCCTTGTTTTAATGGAATTGATTTTAAACAATAATTTTATATTCTTCCAAGGGGAATATTTTAGACAATCTAAAGGCATAGCTATGGGTGCCCATTGTGCACCTACATATGCCAACATCATTTTATTGTATTGGGAAGAAAAATTTGTTCACAATTCTAATTTTAAACAATACTGGAACTACTATGGGCACTTCCTGGATGATGTTTGTCTTTTTTGGAACAATACTCTGGAAAAATTCATGGAATGTTTTGATTATATTTCAAATACAACTATTTTTTTAAAATTCACCTATAAAGTAGATGAAGTTGAATTGTGTTTTTAGATGTAAATATACAGAGAATGGGGGAGGGTTTTAAATCAAAATGTTTTAGAAAAGACACATTTTCTAATGTTTACTTGCATTATACAAGCTCTCACCCACATTTTCAAAAAAGAGCAATAGTTAAAGGTCAGTTGGTGAGAGCCAGTAGGATGACGTCAGACGATCAGGATTTTAATACTGAATGTGAATCCATTAAAAGTATGTTTGGAGCAAGGGGTACCCAATTGATAGTTTCATAGTTTCATAGTATAGTACTAGGCTATCTGCCCTGGGGCATTTGTAAGCCTAGCCATAGTGATGTGGCTTTTGCCACCCCATGAAATGGTACAAAAATGTACAGAATAAATTTAGAATACTGTGCCTCTGTCTAGTAGTGACACAATGAAGGTCCCCTTATATAATAGAATTAGTTTACTGTGCCCCTGTCTAGCAGTGACACAGATGTGACCCCTGGGGTAAACTTACGATCTCCCATCCACTCATCAAGATTTCTCTTGAAGAGAGTCAGTGAGGGGCTCTGCCTAATATGAACTGGGATCTTGTTCCAAAGCATGGGAAGCCTCTGGGTTATGAATCTATGCCTCCAGCATGTCCTATTCATACTTGTGCCGAGGTTTAAGTCTTTAGCTCTCGTGGTCCTGATGGATTTGGATTTTTTGAGGTGGAGCATGTCCATCAGATCCTGATTGGACATGGCCTTGTACGTCAAGCAGAGATCACCTCTGAGCAGGCGGTATGATACTGAATAGAGCTGAAGTTTCTTTAGTCTGGCAGAATAAGACATATGTTGGAGACCCTTGATCCTCTTGGTGAGGTACTTTTGTGGTCTCTCCAGCTGTTGCAAATATCGGGTGAGGTACATACCAAATGGGGCATTGTACTCAATCATGGGTCTGATGAGGGAGGAATATAGGGGTACAATGACATCCTTGGATCTGGATGTGAATCCCTTCATGATGAGGTGTGCAAGGTAGAATGTTTTTCTAACCACTTTGGCAACGTGGGTGTCAAATGAGAGGTCGCTGTTGACTTGGGTCCCTAGATCTCTGATTACTTTTTCCATACTCAGTGGGTTGCTGTCTATGTGATAATTTGTGGGTAATTTTTTTTCCCAAAGGGGATGACTATACATTTTTTGGCATTTAGTTTAAGGCCGTGACTCCGGCACCAGTTGTCCGTTTCTGTGAGGCCTTTTTGTAGGATGTGTGTGTCTGCTGGTGTATCGACTATGGCGCCTAGTTTGCAGTCATCTGCGAACTTTGTCAGCCACAGCCCTCCCATGTTTGCTTTAACATCTGAGAAATAAATGCCGAACAAGAGGGGTCCCAGGACAGATCCCTGTGGGACACCACTTGTGACTGGCTTTGAGTCTGACATTGCTCCAGCGATTTTAACTTTATGGGTTCTGTCCTTTAGCCAGTTTGCAACCCATCTAGTGACATAAGGGTTTACTTTTAAGCTGTTGAGCTTATCTATGATGCCTGAGTGGGGTATTGTGTCGAAGGCCTTAGCCAAGTCCAGGTATGCTGTATGGACTGCTTTGCCTCATCAATGGCTCTAGTGACTGTTTCAAAAAAGTCAACCAGGTTTAAAAGGCAGGATCTGCCCTTTACAAAGCCGAACTGGGTGGGGTCAAGTGTCTGTAGGTCCCCTATGTCTCTGTTTATGAGTTCCATAATGATTCTTTCCATAGCTTTGCAGACCAGGCTGGTTAAGCTTATGGGGTGGTAGTTTCCAGGGTCTGTAGAGACACCCCCCTTGTGGAGTGGGACCACTGTTGCTGTACGCCAGTGTTCAGGTACATATCCCGAAGTAAGGCTAAAGTTAAATAGCATTTTTATGTGTGGGTTTAGCTCCTCTTGGAGTTCACGTAACACGCAACCCGGGATACCGTCAGGTCCCATTGATGCTGTGTTTTTTGCTTTATTTAGGGCGGTTCTCACTTGGACTTCTGAGATGACAGGGAGATTACATTCAGCTGGGATAAGTATTTCATCTTTTGGGGGTGAAGGAGGGGAGAAATTTGCACTGAACCTGTCAGCCAGAATGTTGGCAATATCTGTGGGTTCAGTGTATTTTTTGTTGTTGTGAACAAACTCTGAGCATATCTGAGGATTTCCGCCCAGGCTTCTAACATAGCTGAAGAAGGCTTTGTGGTTATCTTTAGTGTCCTTAGCGATTTTTCTCTCAAAGTTGGCCTTGGATGTTTTTATGAGAGAACGTATTTTTCTGCTAATGTTGATCAGAGATGTCTTCCCTTCATGGGATTTTGCTCTGACCTGCAGTAGCTTCCTTCTTTTGTTATACAATTTGTTTATGGCTGAGGTCCACCAGACAGGATGCTTACCTTTGGTGGAGAGAGACTTGGATTTGTTTGGGATTGCATGATCCATGCATTCTTGGAGATGTCCATAGAAAGCATTTGTGAAGGATTCGGCATTGTGGGATGTGGTATCCACTGGCACAGTGGGCTTAAAGGATACCATCTCAGTCTTAAGAAGAGTGAAGTCTGCTTTTGAGAAGTTTTTCACTGTGGTCTTTTGTGCTGGGGGTGGAGGTGGGATATGTATATCCAGGGTAATTAGTTTGTGGTCAGATCTCACTAGTGAGGGATATACTTCGGTGTGGAGCATTTTGTCCCCATGTTTGTGATGATCAGATCTAGTATATTATCTCCCCTAGTGGGAGAGGTGACTAGTTGTTTCAGTGCATTTGAATTTATGAATTCCAGGAACCTTTGGGCTAGGGTATTAGGGCTAGAATAATGTACCCAATCTATGTTTGGGTAGTTGAAGTCTCCCAGTATGATGGTATTTTGTGATACATTCATATCCTCCAATGTCTTCAGGAAGGCTGAGTGGGGTTCTTGAGATTGGGAGGGTGGTCTGTAACATGCTACCAGTTGTATAGCAGTTTTGCCTATGGTTAGTTGCACCTGTATGGTCTCTGATGCTTCATGTGTTGCTACTAACCTGGAGGTGTGGGTGTTCTTGATGAATATGGATTGTGGATGTTGAGGAAGGAAGAACAGGAAGATTTGCTCCAATTTTGGGTGTACTCCTACCTACATTGGAAGTACAAAACATTGAGGTAAACCCCGCTATTGCTACAACTTTAGAAAAAGGTTTTCATTCTGCCATGTTTACAACCTTTGACGGGGAGAGTAATTTGGTGAGAAGTATTCTTAGTAAAGAATGGGAAAAAATTTGCTAGATTGTCTGATTTAAATCACATCTTTGAAAATGCATTTAAATGTGTATATAGGAAGGGACATAACATCAAGTATATATTGGAAGGGACAAACTTATTTAACCCCACTAATAATAATAACAAAAAAGGGACATGAAAATGTGGGCGTTGCCCATATTGCATTAACATCAAGGAAGGTGATTCTATTCTTTTGAAAAAGAAGAACAAATATATTACTACTCAAGGTTTTACCAACTGTAATACCACAGGTGTGATTTATATTGCTACATGTGAAATCTGTGACTCTTTTTACATTGGCAAGACCGAGAGGAAATTGAGGCAGAGAATTTACGAGCATTTATATGAGATAAGGAAAAGAAAAGATAATAATGCTCTGTTTAAACATCAAAACAATTGTGGCAAAGCTAAATTTCAGTTTTTTGTCATAGAAGTAGTCCCACGAGACCCCAGGGGAGGGCCTTGGGAGACTCGGTTGGAATATAGGGAGCTATATTGGCAAATTATTCTTGATGCAAGTTCTGCCCCTGGTTTAAATGAAATGTTATCCTTGAAACCTGTGCTGAAATTGAGATCAGCTAAATTATAGTATGTTATTATTATAATATTTATATTTTTAAATAATTTTAAATATTATATATATAAGCATTTTATGGTTTATTTTAATAATAATATATGTATTTATCTTTTAACAAGATGAACATGCATTTAATTTAATTTCCAAAAGATGGTGGTATTTCATTGTATTTTGGATTTAATTTAGCTTCTGTTTTTGAAAAAAACATTTTTAGAAGCATTTCAGGTTTGTTTTGGTAATACTTATATTTACAAAGCAATTTTAACCAAGGTTTATGTTTGAAGTATTTTATATAACAAAATATATATACATATCTATTTATTCTATATACTTTTGGTTTTAACTTTTAGATTTATTCACCTTTAAGGTTCATGTGTTTTAATGCATTTTGCATGTGTAATTGAATTTGTTCACTCATTGGTTCATTTGAATTACATTAGTTTATTTATTCATCAAAGGAAGAGAGGTTAAGTTTCTGATCAAGTTATTGTGATGAAAACGTATGTGGATTAACTTTACAGCATTATTGTGCTGTTGCTTGTGCTTTGCAATTTCATTTGCTGTACTGTGCTGCTGTGATTTAGCTTGCTGTGGATTGTTTTTGTGCTTGTTCATTAAAGCAGTTGTCCGTTTTGCTGAGCTCCATGTGTGCCTTATTTTAGGTTTACAAGTTTTTATCTTGGGCACTCAGACCACTGGTTTGGTGTATTCTGGAAAGATCTCAGCCAGCTCACAGTAAAATCCAGCCTCTGTCAACATCTTCCTCAATAATCGCTCCTCATCTAATGCTCTGACATTGATCTTGGATTGACAGTCCACTTTGCTAATACGGGGACAATATTAAAGGTGACAGAATGTCAACATCCATGTATCCAATACTGCTGGGTTACATCCAGTTCCATTGGCAATCCTATGAACAGCTGACAACATCCACTGAGATTAATAGGCAAGTAGGGAATAGAAGTAGATTGCTATCCAGTTATTCTAATCACAAGTGCACAAGACATATACTACAGACAATTTAAAGTAACCAGTCCACCTGATGCATGTCCTTTGTATATGGTAGGAAAAAGGAAACCCAAGAGAAATGCCACACAAAAACAGGAACAGCATACAGACGTCACACAGAAGGCATACCAGCCAAAAATCAAACCACAGAACCTCTGTGTATGAGGCAAAATGGTACTTACTAAGCCCCTGTGCCACCTAATTCCAACATATTTTACCCCATTTCCTTCCCTCTACAGTCCGCCCACACCTGTACAACTTTCCAAAATAACCAAATATCTGAAATCTTTCCAAGCATATGGGATACCTGGGTTCAGAAAGATTTTACTTGGATTCCTGTATGCATGCAACACTTTCATAGGAATCTATCCCAACATATGATAAATATTTCACTGATATAAAGTACCTTGCCTTACCAATGAAAACGTACAACTATCACCCCATGCCTGAAAATAAAGCCCATTTCCCATTCCCACTAATGATGTATAATGCTATTGTATACACTTTCTAAAATACTAGGAAAAAATAAGCAATTGTAAAACATCAGCTAGGCCAAGACAATCCACTATTTCCACACCTACATGTCTTAGCAAGGGCTACAGTAGCTGCACAGCTCACTTCTCCTTTATTTATAGCGTGTACTGTAACAGCATGAAGTGGAGCTGGATTCATAGATCTAGCCAACGCTTTTCAGTAAAGTCTCTTATCAAAAATGTCTTCAATCGGGGGGCGTGGCCAAGATGTTCACTGGCTAGCAGCAGTTTCTTCCAGCTCTGCCAATTCTTCCTATTTCTGACAGGATTTAAACTTCAAAAATAATCCATTTGGATTTTTTTATGGTATTTCCTGACTTCTATCAACTTACTTGTGGATTATTTTAAAACATTATTTACTTTACATTAAATTTTTCTGTCAGAATCTTCAGATATCATATTACAACATCTCTGCCTGAAGGATGAGTTATACCAAGAATAATTCTTCAGATTTTTCTATTAAGAAAGAACCTTTATCTTTAACAACAACTCTACAAGAGATGTCATTGTAACTTGACAAAATGGACACAAAAATAGATGTCTTTGAACAGAAATGCTCAAAGCAGATGGATTTAATTCATAAGGAATTACAACTTCAAAAGACTCAGATATCTGACATAGAACAATCTCTCACAGATGTGGATGGAAGGCTTCAAGAAGGAGAAAATAACATAGAGTTCCTTCTGAAACAAAACACATCTCTTCAAAATAAAATAGCTGAATTAGAAAACAGGTCTCGCAGGAACAACCTACGGATTTTTGGTTTGCCAAACAACATAGAAGGAAGGAACATGGTGAGTTTTTTAACTGCATGGTTACCAGCTGTCATAAATCTTCCTGAAGTCCTTTCATTTGGGATAGAAAGGGCACACAGATCTATTGCTACACCTTCTAATAAAATCACTCCTAAATCTGTTATTATGAAATTCATGTCTTCACAAGATAAAGAGCTGGTATTGAAAACTGCATGGTCTAAGTCCCCTATAAAAATAAATGACAGTACTATAGATTTTGACAATGATTATTCTTCTCCAGTTATGGCTAAAAGAAAGCTCTTTTTACCTTTAATTAAGGAACTAAAAAAGAACCAAATAAAGGTACACCTTCTGTTCCCAGCCAGACTAAAACTATTTCTCACAGAGGGAATTAAAATCTTTGATGATCTTGACCTTGCTGTATCATACATTAAAACACACAAATTAATTGACAAACCTGAAGACATGGAATGGAACAGCCCTTCATTAAAGAAAATTGCAGAGAATAACTCCTGGAAATCCTCAGAAAAAAAGAAGACGCTCAAGGACAAATAACTGTTTCATTTTACTATTTTTTTTCTCTAAGTCCTTTTAGATTTTCACCAACCTGTTTCACAGTTTTATCATTCTCAAAACTCATTTTACTATTATATCTTTGAATTATAGATTGATTAATAAGGTTAAGTCCCAGAACAAAATATTTCAGTTCAACTAAACTTTGAGTGCTTGGTGGGTAGTTTAAAATAATTAGATAATTGTGCTTTTGGGAGGGGAGATTAAGAGGTTCAATGTGTTCATTTTGAATGTGCTAATATTAATGAAATATGAGCAGTTAGTTTCTATGCTATGCAGTTGTTAGAACTGAGTGCTGCAGCTGATGTCCGTTTGCTTTTATACATTGTATTTCATTTGCTGTCTTCGTTTGGGTTCAAGCATTGTTTTTTTTGCTTTTAATAATGCTTTTGATGTGATAAATGTTGCGCAATGGCTTGTGGTGACTGTTTGGACAGTGTTCTGAGGTTCGCGAGCACTATACAGGCTCAATTCCGTTGTTTTTTGGTGTATATTGAGAGGTTCCCACTAAAAGCAACAAAGGTAAGCTTTAGTTGGTACTGGAATGATGTCTCAAGCATTAGAACTGCTATATTTCAAAAGAAAACTGGTTTCTGCTCGCAAAGCCACAAATACATCTCAGCAATACAAACTTTGACCCCTGGAAGCAGGAACTGAATGGAACCTTCAAACGCTACTTGCAATACTCTTCACAGTGATCTTTACAATAATATAAGCTTTGAAGAAGCATGGTAGAAAAAGAAACATAGAAATGGTGCTCTTTGTTGTTGGGGCAACAGTTATAAAGAGCGCATACAATATTAGAATGCACTTAATAGCGGGGAAGTAACCTTTTTATACATATTAGTTAAATGATGTTGCTTCTTTACCAGCATGTTTGCTCATCCATTTAATTCTCTCTTTTTGTCTATTAGTAAGCAACAGCCAAAGTAATATCATCATTGCTTTATTTACTCATGTGCATAATGTCTCTTTTAAAGTACAATACTATATATGTATACTGATCTGTATGGTAATGCATTAGAGTAAAACAATGTAGTGCATTTCTTTCTGTCCTTCGTTTCCAAGGTGTGTGGTCCCTTCAGTTCAGTCAGAACATCTATAAGCATGTAAAGCAGTCTGAGACCATCACCACACATTACGGGGAATGATATAATGTAATCTGTTTTATTGGAAATGTATCACTTTCAAAAATTTGCGAGGCAGGAATTAAGCAGGACTTGTTTTTAGTATGGAAAGTGAATTGATGAATAAACACTCAGACATATAGTAACACTGCTGATGTAAAGTAAGAAAGAAGAAATATATCTTAGATGTATTCATTCATATTTTTAACTCTAAGCTATACAACTGCCCTGTTTGGTATCCTTTTATGTTGTGTAAGCAAGTTATAGATATACAACTGTTGATGGAGCATTTTGAAAAAATATATCTTAGCTGTATGCATTCATATTTTTTAATTCTAAACTGTACAGCAGCCCTGCTTGGTACCCTTTTCTGTTGTAAAAACAGGTTATAGATGTACAACTGTTGGTGGAGTATTTGGAAGAAGGGGAATTCATTTTCCATTCTACAATTTGCTAAAACCAAGTGTGAATGTCCTGCAACACAAATATAACATGTTTTACTGTTGTTTAAAAAAAAAAAGAAAGTGGAAGGGGGAAAAAAAGAGGAAAAAAAACATTGACATTATTAGACAGAATACTACAGCTATTAATGTTTTTATTACAGTTTTATTGGATCTGATGTGAAATTCATATTTATATTATAATGTACAGATGTTTTATTGACTTTTAAGAAAGGAAGGTAATGGATGACCTAGTAGAAACTGTTTTAATTTAATTTCTGTTTACTTGCTAGTTCATCTTATCTAGTGAGAGACCAATTGAGTATGTTACATTGTCCCAAAACATCTTTTAATATAAAAAAAGGAAGAATAGTGAATGTAACAGTTTTGCTAACCACATTTTGACCTATATACTTAATTTCATTCTGCTTGGAAAGTATATAGCTAAACAAAAGAATAAGTGATGAAAGAAGAAATATCATTAGGAATTTATTTATCTTTCTCTACATTTATTCTGTTTTTAACTGGTTTTGAACCATCTAAATACATGTTTTGGTTCCAAGGTTGTATAGATTATATTCAAACATTAAAAGGTTGGAATGTGATTGGCTTACTTACATTTACTATATTTTATATATCTTCACATTATACATTACATTTATATTATCCTCTGACTACAAGTTAACAGCTTTAAATGTTGGTTTATGTATACTGGTTATTCTTTGTATTCCATTATAAGACACTTAATAATTACAAGCAGGGAATGAATATATTATTGGTTTGCATAAGGAACTGAAATATATAACTGATCAGTAGAATAAGAGTTATTACTTTGCCTTAAAATATAACAGTTTATCCACTAGCCATCTGCTATTTTTCATTTTATGATGCATAGGATTTTTTATATACAACTATAATAAAGTCTTAAGATTATATCTACATTTTAGACAACATGTCTTGTTTTGATTAATATAGTCTTTTATCTTGCTATACATCCACTATACTCATTAACAATTTTGTTCCAGCCACAATATACTCAAATAATCATTAACACTTGATCCTTTCTATTAATGCTTTTCATGATAACAAGTATTATTTTCAAACCTTAATTCCTTAATATATTGATTTATGAGTTACACGTAAAATATTATTATTTCTTGCATTTTGTCACAAAATAACAATATTTATCATTTATTATGGTGGGCAGGAATTTACTGTTGTTGATAAGAGGATGGTTGACTCACACAGTACCCTGTTTGAGTCAGGAGTCTTTTGAACTCCATGAAGGGGTAATGGTGAATATAGTTGTAATTTATGTGTATATAGTTAATATTTGTTATTTTTTTATGTCTAATATTTCAAGACGTTTAACTGATACATTAATCTTATATCATTTGGATCACAAATCTGTTAATTCCTACTTAATTACAGTAAGAATATATTCATATACGTACATATATAACCATCTAAAAGATCATACCCTAGTATGCATACTTATCCTTTAAAATGTCTTCATTAAAATGTATTTCTATTAATATTAATGGAATAAATAATGGCTGCAAAAGATGGAATTTATATAAATGTCTTAATCTTTTCAATTCTAATGTTGTTTTTCTACAAGAAACACATTTACTAAAAGAAGACATACACAGACTCAATAATAAGAAATATTCTGTATTATCTAGTTCACATGATCAACAAAAAATAGAAGTATAGTTATTTTATGGAACAATTCCTTCCCTTTTACTAGAATAATAAATACATACAATGATGATAAAGGTATGCTATGTGCCACCATAAATATACACATTCATTAATATAAATTGGATTCCTGGGATTTGTTCTCATACTGTCAAACAACAACTAGATCAAATAGTACACCTCTCAAAAGGAAACATCAAATTTGCTGGAGACTTTAACTGTATAATAAGTGAAAAGGATTCTACTGCTTTTATAAAGAGGATGATAACTTCACCTGTGAAAAATTTGATTGAATTTACTGAATCATTTCATTTTAGAAACATTAATGACTTTGCTGACTCAAAATCACTTTTTATACACACTTCTCCCCAAGACATGGCACATACTCTAGAATTGATAGAATCTATATCTCAAATCCTATAATTAATAATATACAAAAAGTCAAAGTTCATTCGTGCCCATTATCCGACCATAATGCAATAGTATTTGAACTGTCCCAACGCTCAGATTATATCCCTCAAATTAGAAGAATACCAGCATTTTTGACTACATTAACTGATTTTAAAGATTTTATTGTTTCTGAAACTAAGAATCTTATTAATATTAATACAACCGAAGGTACATCTGTTATATATATCTGGGATGCTCTTAAAGCATATTTATACGGGAGAATAATTAATTGGTACAGTAACAAAAAAAAACTTTGGGAAAAAGAATAAATGTTCTACAAGAAAGAATTGATTCTGTTAAATTACAAAAACAAATAACTAAATCCAATAGAACTAAGGAAATTAATACCTTAAATAATAAATATTTAGAAATCCCCAATCATAAGACCAAGATTAATTTAGAGAGAGTTAAATTTATACATTTTTCTACTAATCCTAAATCATTAAAGAGATTAGCCACCAAAACTAAGAGGTTAAATAAGATGCATCATATTAAAGAGATATTTTCTGAAAAAAAAAAGAGGTTGGTAACAGATCTGGGAGATATATTAATGGAATTTAGAAATCATTTTACCAAGATTAATCAAAATTCAAATGTATTAGACTCTAAAATGAAGGTAGATTCCTTTATTAAAAGATATACTAAAAATAAATTATTGGAACAGCAGGTTAACACATTAGATAAACCCATCTTGTTATCTGAGATCAAAAATCAAATTAATATTTTAAAACAAAATAAGGCTCCTGGTAATGATGGAATCATCCCAGAGATATATAAATTACTTCCTAAAGAGTCACTTACATCAATTTTTTTTCTCAATGTCAAGATCTGTTTACTATCCCTCCATCTTGGAAATATACACTCATCTCTCCTATTTTGAAAACAGATAATGACCCCTCTAAATGCTCTTCATATAGGCCAATATCACTGTTAAATATTGATTATAAAAATATTAATGTCCATTTACACCAATAGACTTAAGAAATTCCTCCCTGGATTAATTAACGAAGATCAAACAGGTTTTATTTTAAATAGAAACACATTTGACATTATTAAAAGAATATTAACCATTATTGACCATGCAACAGAATCAAAGAAGAATCTAACCTTATTAAGTCTAGATATAAACTGTGCCTTTGATTCAGTTAACTGGGAATACCTATTTCTTAATTTAAAAACATATATTTTTTCTGATAAATTTATTAATTTAATCTCTCATTTATATAACGGTAGCTATGCATATATTAAGATTGGTTCATTTTTATCAAAAAATATCCCAATTCATAAAGGAACTAAACAGGGCTGTCCCCTCTCTCCTTTACTATTCATTATCCTAATGGAACCTCTAGCCAACTATATAAGAATGAACCCAAATATTAAGGGACTCAATTTGAATTCAGAGATAACTTCTAAAGTACAAATATTTGCTGACGATCTTCTTCTAACCATTGAGGGAACAAATAAAACTCTACATGCTGTATTTGATTTTATGGAACTGATGCAAAAAAAGACAGGTTTAATTTTTAATGATAAAACAAAAATACTTCCTATCACCTCTAATACTAATTATTAGAATCAGAAGTATACTAGATATTTAGTTAATGCAGTGGGTTTAAATTATTTAGACATATTAACAAACACTATAATATATATAATAAAAACAAATTACTCTAACTGCATCTCCTGATTTTGAAATTTTTATGGCAACCAAATAAACCTAGAATATCTATTGCAAATCATATGAAGGATTGGTCTTTAGGAGGCATAAGCCTTCCAGACTTAGAATTATACTCTATTTCAACAGTAATTAAGACTTTCCTACTGTTGTTAAATGAGAGTTATTCAGTGAAATGGAAGAAATTTCAAGAAGTCCTTTGTTTTGACACTAATGAGAGAACCAATACCAGTAAACTCTTAATTATAAATAACCCATTTATATGGATATTGAAAAAATATTTTTCTCTAAATAAACTTCCCAGTAATACATCTCAATATATGAAGCTCTTATTAAAAGACTTTCAAAATTATATATACAAAAACATGATGTACAAATATTGGATATTCGTTTTATTTCCTATTGCATTCACAAAAGACGTTATTGTCACTTCCAGTTTGACTAATATTCTCCCATTAAAGGAAAAAAAACTAAATTTTTGGTTCCAGTTTTTACAAGATGATAATTTAATTACACTAGAACATCTAATTACAAATTTTGAATTAAACAGTTTTGATTGGTTACAACTTCAATCTCTTAGAACATTTTTGTTTAATAAAATTAATTCTTTTCCACAAAATTCAAGATCTCCAGTTCCTAAATTAATAAAAATGTTCACCTCTTTTATTCAACAAAACAAACTATTAAATGTAAACTATCAATAATATATAAAATAATTAACATAGAAACAAAAAAATATTCCTGATAGTTACAGGACTTACTTCGTCACAACCAATAATATGATTCCTAGTGAATTAGATAAAAAAATAATTTTAGAATCATCCAAACTAACTACCTCATCATTAAGATGGAGAATATATGCATGGAAATTTATGAATAGAGCTTTTTTCACACCACATAAGCTAGAATTGATTACCAAAGAAAGGGCATTGTGCTGGAGATGCAAATCAGATTCTAAACCTGATTGGTCACACATGTTTTATGATTGTGCAATCTTAAAGACATTTTGGGAAAAAATCAACAATCTTCTTCAAGCACTTTTTACAGATAGATTTGTCTTGACCAAATATTTGGTTTTATTCAATACTCCAATCCCTTCTTATATTAGAAAAATCAAATATCCTCATTTATGGTCTGTGTTAACAGCAGCTGGGAAAACAATAACTAAAAATTGGAAATCTGAGCACACATCTTCATTTGCAGAATTCAAAAATATTCTTACTGAAGTCTGTTGTTTAGAAATGTTGACTATTAAGTCAAGAACTACTAGAACATCCTATTCATATACTATGTGGTCCAATCTAGAGAATATTCTAAACAAAGATCTTTATTTTGGTTAATATAACATTATATTTTTCTTTTTCTTTTTTATGATATATTGTAACACTGTATTATTTAGACACTATGTATATACTTTGTTTCCTTTTACTATTATGCTTTCTTGTTTTAACTAATAATCAAGTTCTTCTTTGAATATATGTAAAAAACTTGTATTGTTATGAAACATAATAAAAATTATTTTAAAAAAATGTCTTCAATCCTTGTCAGCCTTAGCCTTCAACATCACTTCTCAACAATGTTTCAAAGAATAACTGCATTCAACTAATTTTCATATCAGTTGTTTCATCTGTCATACATAAACCTGCTTGTTCTTATCTTACATTCTTTGGACCATGCTTTGTCCTACATTGTTTGGACCATGCTTTGTCCTACATTCTTTGGATCATGCTTTGTCCTACATTCTTTGGACCGTGCTTTGCTAGAGGTTCTGACTGAGGATTTGCCTTGAGTCTGCTGGAGAATGTTCTTTCTGAACCTGAATGGCTTAGGTGGTTCCCAACATTTGATGGTTTTAAGCTTTCTTTAAAAAGTTATCTCTTTAGCCTGATTTATGAAGATCAGCCATACTTTCATCTTATGCACTTTTATTTTTGTTACATTTTACACTGATACAGTTTGCTTTATTTTTATATGTTGAAATAATACTTAGCTAATAGGAACAGATGAACAACACTAGGCAAGTGGTCACAGGGACCATAAGAGGCCTAAGCATACACACCTTTAAGTACACAGATTTAAAGGTTCTTATCACCCTTTATGAATGTTTAATAGCACACACCTCCCAAATCATGCAGTGCCGCATGTAAATAAACATGAACTGGAACTTGAACCATCAGATGTCCCTTGAGATTCATTTCTAAGTCCCATAATAGTCTTTCTATATTTGCCCCCCCATTGACAAATGTTTCAAAAATACTATATACTACAGAGTATCACTCTTATGCAGATGACCCAGTCATGTGGGTCAGCAACCGAAAATATAGCACCATCTTTGAAACTGTAACTCAAAATCTAATCAGCCTTCAAAAATGGCACATGACCCTTGTTTTTACAATTGATTATTCCAAATCTAAATTGATAATATTGCGCATGCAGAAAAAACTATCATCATCTACCTTTGTTACACAAATTCCCTTACTAGGCAAGCTGCCCATAGGGTGAATTTACCTATAGAACTATCTAGCACTGTGGAGAAACCCTGTATAAGCATGTTAATAGTTGCATAGCAGCAGCTGTACCCACCAGGAAGAAGCACAGAACTAACTCAAAAAACAAGCCACCTTGATGGAATCACAAAATCAATAGGCTGTATAACAGGAGGAAGAAAATCATGGTAAAAATTAGGAGGTGCTGCACCCAGCAGGTTAAAAGCACTCTCATCAAACTAAACAAACAACTCAGAGGACAAATAAAGTCCACTAAAGCCAAATGTTATGTAAATATGGCCTCCCAGGCCAAGGAAACCACAAAGTATTCTTTGGCTATGCCCCTAACCTCAAAGACAATCCATAATTGTGTGCAGAGCTCATTGTAAATGGAGCTACCTATGCTGAGCCAGAAGATATAGCAAACCTCCTGGCTGATAAATTCAGCTCCAACTTTACCCCTATCTCCCCCTCAACCTTCCTTCAGGAAATATCATTAACTATAACTCCCCCTACTATCACTAGGGAACAGGTCCTTAATGCTCACTCTAAGACCAAGAACACTGCATCAATGGGCCCAGACAGTATCCCAGGATGCCTTTAAATAGCATGAAACATGACCTATCAGGGCCTCTGAAATCACAATTTTACTGTAACCTCTAAACAGGCTTCATGCATCATGAATGGAGATCAGTAACAGTCATCTCTCTGCACAAAAGTCGGCCACCAACAGACCCTGGAAACTACAGACCCATAAGTCTCACTAGTCTTATATGTACAGCCTTGGAAAGAATTAACATGGAAATGATCAATAGTGATATAGTAAACATCCAGACACTGGACCCAGCCCAGTTTGGTTTAGTCAAGGACAGATCATGCCTACTTTACGTGGTGGACTTCTCTGAGAAGGTCAACAAAGCAATGGATGAGAGCAAAATGGTTCACATTGCCTACCTTGATCTGGCCAAGGCATTTGACACAATATCCCACTCTGGTATCATTGGCAAACTTAAGAGATTAGGTACAAACCCATATGTCACCCGGTGGATAGCCAAATGGCCCTCAGACAGGACCCAGGAAGTTAGAATTGGGGAATCCACCTCTACAATGAGACCAGTCATAAGTGGAGTCCCTCAGGGATCAGTTTTTCAACCGCTCT
Organism: Protopterus annectens; assembly: GCF_019279795.1. Classification (NCBI taxonomy): domain Eukaryota; kingdom Metazoa; phylum Chordata; order Ceratodontiformes; family Protopteridae; genus Protopterus; species Protopterus annectens. The sequence goes on along the minus strand of NC_056733.1, from coordinate 781,206,328 downwards.
TTTTTGGCATTTACTTTTTTGAAGTCAAGGCCAATGTCAGTGGTTTCTGGCTGACTAAATTTGTAGATGATTGCAAATTAGGAGCTGTCACTGAATTCCACACTGACACAAATGTTCACCAGGAGGGGCTGACACAGACAATTAACTGGTATCAGAGCCACGGACTAAAGCTAAATGCCAAGAAATGCATAATAGTATCCTTCTGGAAGTCATCCACTCCTAGTAACTATCATATTGACAACACACCCCTTAGAGTTGACCCAGTAGTCAGGGACTTAGGGCCACACATAGATAGTAATCTAGCCTTTGACCATCACCTGTCTGCAGTAGTGAGGAAACCATTCTATGTTGCTCAACTTATAAGCAAAGGTATGGTATCTAAGTCAAAGGAAGTCATTGTTCCACTGTATTCGGCATTCATCAGACCTATCACTTGAGTACAATGGCCCCTTTGGTATGAGCTCATTACATCCGAGTGACGCCTCCAGGTGCATCTGCAGTTACCACCTACTGCTCCTCTAGGCGTCAAATATTGCTTGTTCATATTTGCATTAATAATTCCAAAACCATGCCCTGTACAAGGTATCAGAATATTTTATCTTGAAGCATACATGGTGGCAAACACAATTGCATTGATATTTGGCCTATGTCAATGAGTATTTGTTAGAACTGTAAGGTGATAACTTTATTTTTTAAAGGCTCAAGCCACGCCCACTAGGAGTTAAAGGTGCACAATCAAAAGAGCTGTACTGGAGGGAATGAGCTAAACAGGCTTATCCAACAACTGGAATGTCCACAGAGGTTCCTCACTAAGAGAATATAGGGTGTAAGTAAAATGTCCTAAGCAGAAGACCTCACGGCTCTATCCCTGTATTCTGTCTCCTACAGGCTTTTAAGGGGAGATCTATGTCTGATATACAGGGCACTGTCAGACCTCACTCTGATGGACCTCCTGCATATCCGCAAAATGAACAGCACCAGAATTATCTGTTCTAAGGACTTGAACCTTCCCTGTGATATAAATAGGACCTGCTGGAGAGACAAGTATGTATCCCAGAGATTACCCCATCTCTGGAACAGGCTCCCCATCCATGTGAAGCAGAGTTCCTCCCTAACCCAATTCAAGTGCAACTTGAACAGGAAATTCATCCCTGGTTTGACACCTATGTCTCTAATGGACACAGGTAACCTGCAAATGCTTCATCTCCTAGGCCCATGCTTACACTTATCAAAGGTATCAGAACTTGTCAGAGATTTGGGATGCATGGCTAGGCTTAAAAAGTCTCTTGTGGTCATTAGCCAAGTAAACACCTGTGAACCTACAAATCAGAGATGATCCTTCATAAGAAGCAAACATTCACACTGGACACACACACACACACACACACACACACACACACACACACACACACACACACACACACACACACACACACACACACACACACACTGCTGTGGTCATTTGAAAAGATTGCTATTTCAGGTTTTAGCATGTTTTCAAGATGTGGAAAGAAACCAGAGACCCCATTAAAAGCATGTAGGTGCACAGAGAACATACTAACTCAGCACAGAAGGCACCATGCCAGAAATAAACTTGTGAACTAGGTACTGTGAAGCAGCAACTCTGTCAAACCACTGTGTCACCTATCAATGATAGTAATAGTTGAAGGTGGGATGCATAGTGTCCTTGTATTTGGGAAAATACTCCTCAAAACTAAGTTTATATATCATGGCTTATATGATGTTTGTCTGACTACTTTCAGTGTGCATTATTCCTTGGACTATCGGGGATTACTGGGATCACATTTTCCCTTCTAGAACTTTCTAACTCTCCAGCGAAGATTTGTTCATTCATGAGATTCATTGGCATCTTACTCTATTATCACTTGTTTACTATGAAATGTTCGGAGCAGAAAAACAGAGCAAGGAAGACAGTGCATTTTCTCTTGTTACAACAATGTCAGCAAGCTTTGTTTGTAGGCATAAACTGATACAAAAAATAAAGGCCTCAGACAATTATGAATGGAAGACATTGGGTATGGAAAATAAAAAAAAACAATTACTTAAATATGATTTTCTAGAAGCCACGGTGGTGCAGCGGTTAGCATTGTCACCTCACAGCAAGAGGTTCTCCCATTCGATTCTCGGCTGGAGCGCCTTCTGTGTGGAGTCTGCATGTCCTCCCCACGGTCAAGTGACATTAAAGACATGCAGGTAAGTGTGAGTGTGAATGGGCATGCCTTCATTGAAGGTTGGGCATCGGTCTGGCAACTCGGCACCGTAAAAATCCACTACCAATCATGAGCAGACCGGAGTTCCGCTGTGGCGACCCCTAACTGGGAAAAGCCGAACGTCTTTACTTAAATATGATTTTCTACTGACATCTCAAACCAAAGCTCAGATTACCATTTTCTTAAATTATAGGCAGCCTGCACCAAAACAAGGAAGCGCATAAACTCACTAACTCTTTTCTGTATCAGTAATACTGCGACTGTCAACACAGTCGTGTCACAATACAGAGATTGTCTGCAGTATCACAGCATACGATAATGAAATAGAGTGAGAGAAAAACTGGTTATTTGTGATCAGTGCTCTATCCCAGTTAACAAATTTAAATAAATACATAATATAAACATATTTAGTTATTTATTTACATTTAAATGTATTATCCTTCTGTAATGTGTCTTCAGCACATGTTGCGACTATGACATTTCTACATATTTTGTATAAGTTGTAAGCAAGAGAAGACTTAAAACCATCTGCCCTTCTGCAGGATGGAAAGTCAGTCTGTTATTTCAGGAATGATATTATTATTATTATTATTATTATTATTATTATTATATATCATTGTTTTCAGCCACTTTAAATCAGAACATTTTTGTGAAGGCTGTCAAAACCAGGAAGAATCTTAAATAAGACAGTGTTGACTTCAAGCTGTTTTTAAAGTTGAATGATTTTTGAGCATTAGGCTGTTTATTAGATAAGGCTGCATGGATTTTCTGGCCTCTGACACATACCCCAGGATTCACGAAGCCTCCGTGTAAGAGTTATAACTCTTACACGGAGGCTGCAGTTAAACTGAGTGATGTCAGCATGCTCTGCATATTCATGAGAGCATGCTGAATCACACCTAAGTCGAACACGGCCGTGTAAGACAGTAGGGGGCGTGTCCGTAGGCTGAGCCCTGCAAGCGGACACGCCCCCAGAAGTCTAAAAGTGCCCAAAGTACACACCCACAACAGAGTCCACGGAAATGTGAATAAACACAACACAACACATGCCCCTACAGACTATTAAACATAAAAGAAATATAAATGTACATGTCATATTTATTTTTAATTGTAAAGATGTTTAACCGTGAGTGCGCTCGTTTGCTGGCGTGCCGTAGCGCAGCTACAGTTAGCAGTCAGTGGGAAAGCATATAAGAACTACATATGCAAAATAAGCCAGGAAGCAATAGCGAAGCGGTAGAGATGCCGGCTGCAGAGCAGGCATTCATGGTTCGAGCCCCCACAACACAAATTTTTTTTTCTCAAAATAAGCATGAAACAAGTCTCTGACACATATATGTACACATAAAACCAGAATATATGTAAAATGCAATGTAATAGCCTATTTATATTGAATAAATGTGAGCTAAGAAATGAATATAAACTGCCAGATATGCCCATAGCTGAGCTACAGTTCAACAGAGTGAGATTATGTGCCCGTAGATAAGCATAGGTTTAACTGGTGCAAAATGAGTGCCTGTAGCCGAGCAGTGGTTTACCACGCTAAATATATGTGCCCCTAATTGCGCTAAGCGGCATATGCGTGCCAATAGCCAAATCAGTGTTAAACCGGCGTACCCCGTTTGCGCGAGCTGCGCACCGCAAACGAGCTAACCGACGGGCAACGGTGAGCAAGCTGTATCCAAAATGCCTTTACACAGACACACCCCTCAACATGTCTAGACAGTCCTGAAAAATAAAAAGCAGTGGCCAGGTTCGAACCCAGGATACTATACACCATAGTCAAGGTACAGAACCACTAAGCCATGACAGCAGTTTCTAGAAATGCAATATTAGCTCATATATAGGAATGAATACAAACTACAGCATGACAATGCAGGTTTACTGAAGTTGATACAATTCCAAACTGGCCAATCACAGATATGTGCGGGAAAATGGACTATATAAGCCCCATAGGCGGAATACACAGCATAAACGATTGTAGAACAGACCTGCAGTTAGAATGTCAGGTGTAGGTGAGGGTAGTCGCTTCGGCGCAGAGGTGGGGTGTTGAGGAGTCCAGGTACATGGCCTGGCTCCTAGTCCACAACCATGAGGCCCAACTCATACAGGGCCAGGTCCTTTGGGGAGCGTACAAGGCTGAGGCGTGGGACCAGTTGGCTCATGAACTCACCAGTGCCACAGGAATTCCTAGGACAGGTGAGCAGGTCCGTCACCACCATGCGGACCTGAAGAGACGTAAGCAGGACCAACTGAACCGTTGGATCCAGGAGGCCCGGCAATCACCCAACGCCCCACCACTGAGTAAGTATAAATTAATTATGTTTGTAGAAAGTTAAACTACCTGAAATCATGGAGATGTGTATTCCAATATTACTTCATTTATATTACAGCTGCAGGTGTCCGTTCTGCGAACCGCAGAGCCTATGCTGATAGGCTGGTGCGGTTGCGCCACCAGGCAGGTCAGTAATCCACTACTAGTAACTGTAAAGATATATAAATGTATGACAGTTAGCATAAGAGTGCAGTGTAGCCAGGAAGGAATTAAATCTGCAACTCACAGAGTGTGAAAGTGTATGCAAGTATTGCCTGATTACAACAGTTCCCAGCCTGTAAGTTGAAACTAATCATGAGACTGTCCAACACATATTTTTAAATAAAACTGCCCTGCCTGTAAGAAAATAGTACACAAACTGCAGCAGCAGGTAAAGTATAGCTGCAGAAGAGGATGAATTCACCTGTGTGAGATATATTCCTGTGGAAATACTGAAACATGACAGAAGTGAGAGTGCTGGAAAGAACTGTAATAATTTCTGTTAAAACATGTCAATAAAGCCTAGAAGTACCAGTCTGAATAGTAACATGAAAGCAAGTGAGAGAGTGTGAGAAAGTGTCAGGAATACAGCACTACAGTAGTAATAACCCCTGAATAAACTATACTGCAGTCAGGACATAATTAAATGCATGTGAGACCCAAAACCAAACAGAAACATCTGTTCAAAGTGTTGCTGCATGTGGAATGTGTACACCAAAATCTGGATATGCTGCTCCCAGTCTGAAATATGCAGATAGGATGACTGTCTGATATCCCAAACATCCACACCTGTCTACAGTTATAGAAAGAACAGTTAACAGGAGATGTATCTGCACAAACTTCGATATGAATCGTGTATGAACAGCAATAAAATATAGAGTTATGTTGCAGTAACAGTCCCATCTGCAAGGTTAAGTAGTTAACATATAGGACACTGTAGTCAGAACAGTAGTGTGTATATAACTGTAGCTATTAGAAATGTACAGCATATGTGGTTGTATTCGAAGGTGTTAATAATATGTCTGATTTACCCCACCCTCTAACCATCTATAACCCATTCCACGGGAAAATGGTATGTGCAATCACAATTACCACCCCTGGACATCTGTCCTGTTGGGTCATATATATTTGCATGTTTGTTGATGCATCCGCCCTGTTCATACATCCACACCTGATGGCCTGTTGCCATCAATCAGCCCTGCATGTTGTTGGACTGTGTATTACTGTTCAAATTATGCATGTGCTATGCACGCTGTTCAATGGTGTGAATAACTGGGTGTGTGGTTAATGGGAATACTAATGCATGCTGTTAAAACTAACTGTGAATGGTATTTATATGTCACTAACCCAAACTGTCATGACATAATGCAAAACATAGAACGACAGGGAAGGCGGGTTCCGGCGGACCCACCTCTCCCACCTCAGCTGGCGAGTGCACCTGGCACTAGTGCCGAGTCTGGACCCTCCTCCGGTGGCCCTGTGCCACCTGCGGGTGGAAGCGCTGCAGGGGACGGGGCTCGCCCCCCCTCTGCAAGTGTGGCCGGAGGAGATCCACCACTCACCCTCCGTAGCGTCTGGACTGTGGTGCGTAGGGAGATTCGGGACTCTGTCCTTGAGCCCCTACGCCAGCTCGAGGCACGGGTGGCGCAACTAACGGGCTTGCCCGTTGCCCGCCTACACAGCCCCAGCACAGCCCCGTCCTGGGCAGTGAAGGAACAGTGGCAACTGCCTATGGGTGGGGATATCAGTTCCACTGTTGCCATCTGTGAGCTCATGGGCTCTGGACATCCCAACCTCCATCCCCGTCAATTGTGTAACCCCCCCACACGTGTCATACACCGCCCCTGTATGCGTCTTGTTTGTCTTGTCTGTTAACCTACCCAACCTACCTCCCCAGCTGTACCGACTACCTTCACCTGACATACCACTCTCACCTGAAAAAAAAAAAAAAAAAAGGGCACTCTGTACCCACAAAAAAATTACGCCCCATACATAGCTGCCCATTCCACACACATGTCTACTGGACATGGAACCCATCAATTCCAATTGGCTGTACAACAGGTATTATTGTTGTCCTGACACCTCTCTCAGGGGTGGAAGGTTTCAAATGTCACACCAAATTACATACATATGCACAGCTGTTGCTGCTGAAGAAATGGGCAGCTATGGGCCTTACCTACATCCCTCCTGCACATCCCAAGCTTGTTTCCCTACTGTCTTACCCTCTTTGTGACCCCTTTTTCACCACTTTCCTGTCTCCCCGTTTTCTTTTCTTTCAAAGAAAATAGCGCGGGTGTGCGCAAGAGTAAGCACGTTTAAGCGGTTGTAAGCGGGTGTGCGCTTGTGTGCGCGGAGCTAACCGCCAGTGCGCATGCGTGAGCTCCGCAAACCAGCGCTAACCCAGTTACAACTGCTTAAAAGTGCCTTAGTCACTTTGATTGACAGGTCCTGTACTCAGTTCAAAAGAAAAATAAAATCCCACTGTGAGTCCCGAACCCAGGACCTTGGCAACTATAGTCTGCATGACTTACCACTAAGCCATGACTCTTACATAGAAACACTGTGCTAAAGTAAATATATCATTTAACAGTAGGAATGAATGTAAAGGGAATATAGATGTGTAGTACACAAAGCATGACATTTAGAATCACAAACAAAACTGGTGGATTTCCATAATAGTAGTGTGTGAACAGAAACAGCCATGCTAGTTGGAAGCTAGTAGGTAATAATGTCACCATAGCACCTTGCAAGACACACACATACTCACAGCAGGATAAGCACTGCCCATACCCCACAACCTCTTACAGGAACACATCCGGACCAAGTAATAAAATATGTGGAGCAAATGCCCAAAACCAGGGACACATTACAAATGAAGTTACAACAAATGCAGACAGTTCAGAAAGTAACAGGGTCTACACCTTGTGGGATGTTTGGAAGGGTATGCAGTCTGGAACTTGAATGTTTGTCACCATATTCTGACTTGAGCCCAGACTGACCTGCCAGATAAAGATGTGCATGAGATAATGACCAAATTATGAGGCAGACATGTGGACAGCCTGCAAATATCTGTACACATGACGGGTCCAACACCACCATATTTGAATAGTTAAGAACCTAGACATAGCAACAGTGAATGTCTTACAGGGATGCCCCACAGACCCCATGTGAAATGTACAAACAGTAGGCAGAAAGGTGTAACACATGCAATGGTAACTATGGAGTCCGGAAAGTATTCACCACTCGCATGGCAGAAAAAGTGTAGTAATACCTATGCTCATGCTAACCCACAGTCACAACTGCAGCATACCAGACATATTAATGGGTGCACCCCACTGATATGTACCATTCCATGAGGCACATAACTGGTGAACCTGAAAGCCTCTGGGGCCTGCTCAGCAGCATACCCACATATGCTAATAGATGTCAAGGCCCACACCATGGCCAGACCACACTGCATGCTGTAACACCCTAGCAGATATAGCAAGCATTCCAGGGTGTGAATGTACATGGGAAATAGGAAAGCTACAGCAGCACACAACAGTCAAGACACCTAGCAGGCACACCAGTACTGACAGTAAAGGGCAACTATTGAAGACGTAGCAACAGAGTGCAAGCAAAGGTGAAAGGAAAGCACACACACACACATGCACACATCAACAATAGTAGTAGTTGTTAGTGTACATACACAGTCAGTACAGGAAACTGGAGAAATGAATGGAGGAATGTTAACCCACAACCCGAGTAAAATTAGAGATACCAACCTTTACACTCACAGAATGTTGTCCACAGCATAACAGCATGGTCCCTGCCATTAACATCTGAAAGGGCTACGCCTATTTCACACACCCTTTTATAGCACAGTTCTGAAATCACAGTGAGAACTGCAATCAGTACACAACAGGCTGCATGCAATTAGCAAATGCTGGCTAACAATTGGTGCAGAGGCCATCACATGGGCATATGCAGATACCTACAAAAGTATGCTGTATTCCATGTCCACGCATGCAATAATTACATTGCACCCGGAGAGAGAAAGAGAGACAGAGAGACAGAGAGACAGAGAGAGAGAGAGAGGGAGAACCACACCCAGAACTAGACTGCAACTAAGCAGACCGACAGGAATCCCCAGCAACAGCTACCTGGAAGCTGCAACTGTGAAGTGGAGCAGCAGGACAGAGAGCCAGACAGTAGCAGACACAGCTGTGACAAACACAGGTACTGTAAAGTAATACTATCAAGGTGTACATACTGTGAACCCTCCATATGTGTTATTGGGCTGTATCCATATGTATATGAAGATGTGTAATGGGCAGGGGATATACAGCACCTATCAGTGAAGGCTGTACATACAGTTGTATGTGTGAGCATCTATGTGCACATATATATGTCGTTTGATCGTAGGTTGTACTGCCATGTACTAATTAGATTACACAGCTATGTATGTTTAGCAGTATGTTAGTGTGTGTATACAGTAAGGTAGACATATATGCTGACATACCTGTCCAACATATGGCTATGTAGTTATGTCAACATATGTATGTGTATATATCTTATATGTATATATATATACATATGATATGCATATATGTATACATACATAGAGAGAGAGAGATGTAGGACTACATAGACAGATGCTGATAGAATATTGTAGCGACATATCTATGTAATGCACACATGCAGAGATAGATATATGTAGATACATATACATAGACAGACTGATCTGACCACCTACAGGTATGATTGTATATGCTGACCTGCAACACAGCCTGCCCCCCCCTGTCGCCCACACCCCCTCTGCACCCCACATCTACAGCAGAATATGTACATCAATATATATATATGTGCAAATGTATACAGACATATGTACATATATATATAAATAGACATATAGACATATCTTAATACATATATATATGTATAGAGAGAGTGAGAGAGATGTATACAGAGCTGGAGTGAGGCACATGTGTACAGATGTATTGCAACAGGTGCCTGGTGACAAAGGCACGGAGTGAACACCAGTGTCACATCCGGAGTATCATACCACAGTCCAGATCACCTACACAAGTAACCACCATATAAATGAGTGTCCGCCCACCACTGCATGTGTCAGGGGTGGTCAGGGTCAGACATGTGTACAATAGTGGCCCCAATGATAGTCACAGTGGCACACTATCCCTGGAATAGCTGCACATGGTATGTGTCTGCACACATGGTCAGTCAGGCATGGACATGTAGGTCGGTGTACCCCCCACAGCACGTAATGGATGCCATGGTATGGACCTCACATGACAGCAACAGATATGGAGAAGGACACAGTGACATGTACAACACGGTGACAATGCACCCAAACACAGTACCATTGCACAGTGACTGTCAACACCACAGAGTACACATATGCTGCCCACGTACAGGTTACCACCCCCAGATGCACATATGGAGGTCACAGCCATGACAGATGTCCAACAGGCATTGTACCACCGCCCACCATCCACAACCTACCTGTCTGCTGTGTGTCGTCTGTGCCACTGCAATTTAGTGCACATGTGTAGGTACGGGTTCAGACTCACAGACAGGACACACCCTGCAACAAACCACACAGTGTTAAGATGCGAGACTCCCCATGTGTACATGTCACACATACCCCTGCTGCATGTTACTCAGATAGGTAATATGCCATATGTGTCACCCTGTGTAACTGTGTGACGGCAGCAGGTACCATCACACCACATGTGTCACAATGGTCAGGTTAGCAGAATAGTACGCTGCTGTAGACACAGGGGCATTAGCATATTGTATAGTATTGTATTACAATGTCATGTATTGTGTTGTATTGTATTGGTATGGTGAGGTGCCTCCTGCATGGAGTGGAACCACTGGTGCTGTGCGCCAGTGTACAGGTACATACCCTGTAGTCAAGGTAGTGTAACATAGCACCTCTATATGTGTGTTTAGCGCCTGTCAGAGGTTATGTAGCATGCAACTGGGGATACCAGCAGGTCCCGTCCATGTCGTGTATTCTGCTGACCTGCGGGTGTCTCTCACCTGGATATCTGTGATGACCTTGAGGTTAGGGTCAGCAGGGATAACCATGCCTTAATACAGGGGGAGGGCGGGGTGACACCTGCACTGACCCTGTCCGCCACAATGTCATCTAGCTGTGGTGTCGGTGAAATATGTGTAGTGTACTACCCATGGGCATAGAGGATGGCTCCTGACCAGGTCGCTAAATAGGTCAGGTAGGCTTCCTGGTCATCTGCAGTATCACGCTTGATATCCCACTTAACATTGCCCATGTAGTCAGTGTGATGGGAAATAGATCCTTACCAGTGCTGCTCAGACATACCCTCCCTTCAGAGACTGATGCTCTGTCTTGCAGTAGCTTACATCAACTGTAATACAATCAGTATATGGCTGGGGTTCGCCGGACAGGATGCTGTCCCTTTGTGGACAGTGTCCTGGACATATATGGGAATGCATGAGCCATGCGGTCTTGGAGATGTCTGTAGAAAGCAATTGTGTAGGGGTCAGCATTGTGGGTTGTCTCTGACACTGGCCCAGTGGGCTGTAAGGATACCATATCACTGTTACAAAGTGTAACATCTGTATCTGTAATGTTGTGCACTGTAGCCATCTGTGCTGGTGGTGGAGGTGGGATATGTATATCCAGGGCAAGCAGGGTGTGGTCAGCCCACAGTAGTCGCCGATGTACGCCATACAGTACCTAGACACAAACCCCCAGAGTGAGGAGGTGCACCTCACCTGAATTGGTGTTCTGACTGCTGGTGTTCAGTAGTATGTCGTACGTAGCCTGGCAGGTACTGTACAACAGTTGCTGGCCGAGCACTGATACCTGGCCATCTACATGTGTATCCACCAATAGACAGACAGATGCTACATATGTGTGATATGTGGTATCATGACAGTCAAGTAGCATGTGTAGTATGTGTGCCAAGGTCTGCCAACATAGATTGCTGATACCATGTTATCTTTTTTCCCAGGTACATGGCCCACCCAAGACATCCAACCTACTCCATGGCTGAGGATGAGGAGATACACCAGAGCCTGGTGCGGGACTATGCAACACTCTTTTCCCGCACCAGCCAGAATCAGCAGGTGAGGGCTGCACTGTGGCAGGACCTTGTCCGTCAGGTAAATGATATAGGCATGCATAATAGGACATATGAGCAGGTACGACATCACTGCAGTGATTTGATTAGACATGTCCGTCAGCGTGCGTCAGATATCCACAGGCAACAGGTCGCCACAGGTGGTGGGGTGGCTACACATCCCCACTCACCAGACTGGAGGGACTGCTCCTGAGTGTAGTGGCTCCAGTCCACCTGCAACAACAACAGCAGCAGACATGCGTCATGATGGAGGCTGGAGCCGCACAGCAGCAGGACACTGAACGTGCAGGTAATATGTCACATGTGTAGTTGACTGTTGTGTACACTGGTAGTTAATGCATGTGTGGTGTGTCCTTTGTTTGTAGCTGCCACCATAGTATATAATGTGCAAGCGTGATATCCACAATATTAGCTGCAGACCTTTGAAAGGCGACTGTCGTACTCCTGACCTGTATCATACTCAGTAACATTGGCACAGTTGTGCCCACTAACATTAGTTTCCTCCTGTCTGCAGGACCCTCCGGTATCACTGCATTGCAGCCTATCCATGCTGGTGAGTGTCTATTTACATTACATGTAAAGTTGTTGATAGTAATAGTACCTTTTGGCACACTTAGTGGTGCCCCTTGTATGCATGTAGGTGTGTCTGTGTCTGTGTGTCAATATCACGCATACTGAGTACTGTTCAATTGTGTGAAACTGTGTGCACGTGTGCATGTGTGCATGTGTGCACGTGTGCATGTGTGCAAGTGTGCAAGTGTGCAAGTGTGCATGTGTGCATCTGTGCATGTGTGCATGTGTGCATGTGTGCACCTGTGCATGTGTGCATGTGTGCATCTGTGCACGTGTGCATGTGTGCATGTGTGCATGTGTGCACCTGTGCATGTGTGCATGTGTGCATGTGTGCATGTGTGCACCTGTGCATGTGTGCATGTGTGCATGTGTGCATGTGTGCACCTGTGCATGTGTGCATGTGTGCATGTGTGCATGTGTGCATGTGTGCACCTGTGCATGTGTGCATCGCTGGTAGTGTGTAGACATTGTAAACTGTGTTTCCTGTTTCCTTCTTGCAGGTTCTGTTGCTGCTCTGGTGTTATCTAGCAGGGAACCTGAGTCAGGTGCCGTGGGTACTGCTACTGATGACATTGGTGTAATGGCACAGGACGGTATGCCAGGGTCCGCCATTGGTCAGCCAATTGACAGTACACAGCTGTCGACCCCATCCATGCGCACAGTTATCCTGCCAATACACCCCTTGTCACCACTGTCCCTAGGTGATGGACAGCATACAGTGGGCATTGACCAGGGTAATGTAGTATCTGCGGCACATGCTTCCCCACACAGCAGCCATGGGCATGGCCCAGAGATGGTACCACACAGACAGATGTCCAGGGGTTCTCGTGGGAGCATCCATGGGCGTACTGCCCCTGGCAGACGTGCCCACAGAGGTCTTACAACCTCAGCTATGTTTCGGACTGTCATGCAGGCACAGTCACGTATGGAACGGTACACCAGACAGGGTCTGAGGGAGCTGGCAGCATGTCGCACAGCCATGACCGACGGTATGCGTGACATTGCGGCCGCCATCCGTGATTTCACCGACGTCGTAGACAGACGTTGTGGGGACATATTACACCGGCTCCACAACTACATGTCCATGAGCCAGGGTGATGGTGGGCGGTTGCGTCGTCGACGTGGCCGTATGCCAGCAACAGCAGCAGCTGGCAGTCGGCGTGGACGACAACAGGGCCGCGGCCGCCCCGTAGTGCCAGCAGCAGCCCCAGCAATGCTGGGTCTGTGCTGTCATCAGACCGCCCCAGGAGACCACGTGCACGTGGCTCTGGCCAGGCCCGACACGGCTCTGTGTCCAGTCAACGAACACCTGCTTCTGATGACAGTACCCAGTCTGGGTTGGTACCGGATACGGTCCGTAGCACCCCTGCAAGGCACAGGTACCGTGTCCGTGGCCAGAGACACTGATCTGTATGACCTGGCAGGTACAGTCTGTGGCTGTCCACAAACACCAGTATATGGTAGCCATGAGGTGGAACTGTGTGCATCCATACACACATGCAAAATAACAACACCTAGGGCTACCGCATACACGCACACACTGCATCAACACTGCCCCACCTTCTACTGCTGTCCCTCACCAACACACATACACATACATGTCAATTGGTGGTATGGGTGGCTGACCCAGGCATACCAAGTTCACACCCTGTGCATATGATGAAACTGTGCCACCTCCTGCAGTCTGTAACAACTGTGCAGGTACAGGTTAACATGTTGCTGATGCACAGGGTGACCACATAGATGTGTAGTAATAGTATCATGTTGTTAACAGTACTGTGTGCTGAATTAATTGTGGGTATATCACAGCATGCCTGATGCAGTATTTGTGTGATTGTCATGTCCTGTTGTCTACACCCATGGTAAGTACCATAGTGTATCATCTGCACATGTTGGCATACTGGTGGTAATGATGTCAACAGCAGGCTACATACATAGGTAGCACAGGGATGGGTAATGAATGTAGTAATACACAATGATGGACATGTAAATTGCAAGTGGCATGTTGCCCACACTAGACTCTGCAATGCAGATGTGTGAGGATGTTGATATGTGTGCAGAACTACACAACTGGTACAGGACACACAGGAGCACACTAGCACTGCATGCACACATCTCATACCATGCTAGACAGCACCAACACACATAACGAACTGTCACAGGAGGGAGAGTCCCCATATATGTCAGGGATACTGTGGTGGCAGGCCAGGAGCATACATCCTACTAAGTATGGCACCACTGAGAGAAGGATCGGTGTCTGTTATTTGACATGTGTATTACTGCAGGTATGGGCACATGGGTTTCTATCCAGTTATTGTACATCCTGACAGTACATGCATGTTCCGTACACTTGTGTGCACTGAGACTGGACCCTAGCCATCTGACCAGTGTATTTCCATGTACATGTGCATAGTGCCTGCATATTTGCAGTGTTACCTTATGGAACTGGTACAGCTTGTTTGTTGTACAATGGACTACATGGAGCCCTGTTCACTGTACCTTTGTTTGCATGCATGTTTGCTTGCAATTACCCTGGAATACCGATCACACCTGCAATGCATAGTTATAGAGCTTCTGTGGACTCCTAGTGCCATCTGCATAGCCTACTATATGTATGGCCATGTCCCACTTGACAGGTTGCCACTGTTTGACCTGTTCACATGTACATTGACTGTGACACAGTGCATATGACCTGCCTGACATGTGTCCACGTGAGCAGTCATATATGCTACTGCTAAGTAGTCACAGGCACTACACCTTCACACATCCATCTCCTGTTGAACTACCTGCTTTGCTAGGGACAGCCTGCACCTGTCACCCCTGGCCTATCAGATATTGGCAAAGCCTCTTGCTACCCCCATAGTGCCTATGTTAGGCAGGGCTCACATGACAAACCCACCTTCATAGGTATCACAAGGGATAAGACACTAAGAGCAATGCTACCCAACGCCAGATGTCTAAACCTCCAGATGCATGCACCCAAAACACTCCTTGGCATGGGAAACATCGATATGTGTGCAGTAACAGATGCCTGGTTCAGGGCTACTGAGAGCACACCAGCACTACCGGGTGTAACCCGGTTGATTTCTTTGCTACAGTCACCAAGGCCATTGCCGAGGGAAGGTGGTTCACACAGCCTACCTGGACCTTGCAAACGCCTTCGCAACAATACCCCACTTGGGCATTCTAGGGAAGCTCACCAGCTTAAATATAAGCCCCTATGTCACTAGATGGATTGCACAGTGGCTCAAGAACAGAACCCACATGGTTAGCATTGCTGGAGCCATGCCAGACCCCATAACAGTTACAGGTTGTGTCCCAGAAGGCTCAGTCCTGGGACCCTCTTGTTTGGTACATATTTATTGGAGGTACAGGCCAACACGGATGAACTGTGGCTGTCCAAATATGCAGATGACTGCAAACTGGACACCATAATCGACTCCCCAGCTGACACAAGCGTCTTCCAAAGGGGCATCATAGCAACAGACAACTTGTGCCAGAGCCATGGCCGTCTGCTGAACAGTGTGTAGAAGGGGAATGTGCATCCTGTAGTCTGTTCACCTAGTTACCAAAAGGGACATTGTCCTCACACACACTAACCCCCCTCAGCCAAAAACACACACTTGCCAATTGCAGGATTCAAACCCCTATCTGACGGTTATGACACGTGAGACAGGCGCATTAGCAGAGCACGCTATTTGCATTCCTGGGGGTTTCCTCTTCCCCTGCTATACTTATAGAGTGCTGACATCATCAGTGTTTAGAAAAGGGAATGGGCATCCTGTAGTGTCTTATCCTATTTGCCAAAAGGGACACTTCCCTCATAGACAAACACACACACTTGCCATTCACAGGATTCAAACCCCTACATAGCTATGTTATAATACTTGAGATGGACGCATTAGCAGAGCGCGCTATTCGCATTACTGGGAGGTTTCCTTTCTCCTGCTCTACTTATAGGGTGCTGACATCATCGGTGTTTAGCAAAGGGGATGGGCATCCTGTAGTCTGTTCCCCTAGTTTCCAAAAGGGACATTTCCTTCACACACTAACCCCCCTCAGACAAACACACACACTTGCCATTCACAGGAATCAAACCCCTACTTAGCTATGTTATGACACTTGAGACGGACGCATTAGCAGAGCGCGCTATTCACATTACTGGGAGGTTTCCTTTCTCCTGCTCTACTTATAGGGTGCTGACATCATCGGTGTTTAGCAAAGGGGATGGGCATCCTGTAGTCTGTTCCCCTAGTTTCCAAAAGGGACATTTCCCTCACACACTAACCCCCCTCAGACAGACGCACACACTTGCCATTCACAGGAATCAAACCCCTACCTAGCTATGTTATGACACTTGAGACGGACACATTAGCAGAGCGCGCTATTCGCATTACTGGGAGGTTTCCTTTCTCCTGCTCTACTTATAGGGTGCTGACATCATCGGTGTTTAGGAAAGGGGATGGGCATCCTGTAGTCTGTTCACCTAGTTTCCAAAAGGAACATTTCTCTCACACACTAACCCCCCTCAGACAGACACACACACTTGCCATTCATAGGAATCAAACCCCTACCTAGCTATGTTATGACACTTGAGACGGACGCATTAGCAGAGCGCGCTATTCGCATTACTGAGAGGTTTCTTTTCTCCTGCTCTACTTATAGGGTGCTGACATCATCGGTGTTTAGCAAAGGGGATGGGCATCCTGTAGTCTGTTCCCCTAGTTTCCAAAAGGGACATTTCCCTCACACACTAACCCCCCTCAGACAAACACACACACTTGCCATTCACAGGAATCAACCCCCTACCTAGCTATGTTATGACACTTGAGACGGACGCATTAGCGGAGCGCGCTATTCGCATTACTGGTAGGTTTTCTTTCTCCTGCTCTACTTATAGGGTGCTGACATCATCGGTGTTTAGCAAAGGGGATGGGCATCCTGTAGTCTGTTCCCCTAGTTTCCAAAAGGGACATTGCCCTCACACACTAACCCCCCTCAGACAAACACACACACTTGCCATTCACAGGAATCAAACCCCTACCTAGCTATGTCATGACACTTGAGATGGACGCATTAGCAGAGCGTGCTATTCGCATTTCTGGGAGGTTTCCTTTCTCCTGCTCTACTTATAGGGTGCTGACATCATCGGTGTTTAGAAAGGGAATGTGCATCCTGTAGTGTCTTTTCCTATTTGCCAAAAGGGACATTTCCCTCACACAGACTTAGACACACACCAACCTCACACACAGAGCACTTGCAGGATTTGAACCCCTACCTAACTATGTAATGACACTTGAGACGGACGCATTAGCGGAGCGCGCTATTCGGATTACTGGGAAGTTTCATTTCTCCTGTTGTACTTATAGGGTGCTGACATCATCTGTGTTTGGAAAGGGGAATGTGCATCCTGTGGGGAAGCAAACACCAAGCACACTATGGCTAAGCTGTCATTCCCTAGGGCAAACAGCCTAGTGTTGACCTCTACACCATTATGTTTAATTGTCAAATGCACATTATTTGTTGCTGATAGACTGTTTGCATATCTTTATTGCCATAGCATTCCCTGTTGGTATGAACAACCTCTGCATCTGTGGAAACTGTTTGCATATGGGAGGGATCCACTATATCACGTATGTCTCTGTAGTCATTTAACTGTGTGCACTGGGCAGACTGCTGTAATGTGGTTAGTTCCTGGCATAACACATAACAATACCAGATATGTGTGTCCCACTGCTAAACCAAGATTTGGACTAAGTGTGTGAGCATGCCCAGTTCAGCCTTCCCATGGCATGTTGTCAAAGTGTGTGAGCATGCCCAGTGTGAGCATTCCATATGTTGGACTCTGCAGCCCACCACATTTGTGGATGTGTGTGAACTTCACAAACTATCACCCGTTCATGGTTGTGGGTTGTGTGTCATGTTGTGTAGTTACTGTACAACTGCTTTGTGTGTGAACACAACAGGATTATACTGTGCCTGCAGTGTTTGCATGGGATACTTTGCATGCAGTCGTCAACATCCTTTCACACTGACCTAACACTGTAGTACTGTATAGTGTACTGGCAGTACTTTGACTGTGGTGGACAGTAACCTGGGCTTTACTGCTATCACTGCTTTACATTTCGATAGTGGGCACAACAGCCTGGTTGGGGCCAGTTGTGTACATCTGACCATGTTGCATTCTGTTCAGATATGAACTACTTACACCAGGCTTGTCCAACATTGTTAGTGTATCCCACAACATAGGTGTACAATTGCAAACACTAGCGATGTGCCCTAGTCCATGGCTAATGCAAGTTGGAGAGTGTGTTTGTCCTTCAACACACATTGTAAGGAGAGTTTGCCATGACATATGTCATGGTTAGTATACTGTGCCTCTGTCTACCTGTGACATGACAGTGATACCCAGGATAAACCTACCATCTCCCGTCCACCCATCAGGATTCCTATTGAGGAAGATTGATAAGTGACTCTATGGGTAGCCTGTGCTGAGGGTTCACTCATGGGTGGGAGTGGCTTCTGTGTTATGGATCACACAGTACAGCTTGTCCTATGTAAGTCAGTGCTGGGGTTCAGGTCTGTCATGTGCATAGCTCACTGCCATTCAGATTGTACTATGTGCAGCATTTTTATTGATGCCAGCAACACAGGCAACACATGGCATCTGTGTAGGCTGATTGATATTCCTGATGAGGTACTGTTGGGGACTTTACAGTTGATGGAGGTGTCTGCTGAGGTACATCCCACAGGGCTATTGTAGTCAATTGTACCACTGATGCAGGAGGACTGCAGAGCCACAATGACCTCCCCTTATGTAGATCTGACAGCCTTCATGATTAGGTGGGTATATGGTATGTTTCTGTAAACACTACAGCACATGTTTGTCCAATGCAGGATATCTATCCCCCTGTGTCCCCAGGTCTCTCATTACATGTTAACTACATAATGGGTTAACACCTATGTGGTGATTGGTGGGCACTTACTGTATATCCACGGGGTTGACTATACATGTTTCTGCACTTAGCTTGCTGACATAGCTATGGCACCAGTTGTCTGTTTCTATGTGGCCCTTTTGTGGGATGCATGTGTCAGCTGGTGGATCATATGTGGTGAGCGGTTTGTAGTCCTCTGCAAACATGTTAGGACACAGTCCTTCCATGTTTGCCTGTACCTATGGGACATATATACCAGACGAGGGAGATACCAGGTCCAAGCCTTGTGGGATGCCAGTTATATCTGGTTTGTAGTCTGACATGGCTGAAGCATGTCTGACCATGTCTGTTCTGTCCTTGGTCTGGTTTGCAACCCTCTACTGACATGTGGGTTTATATTTACGCTGGTGAGCCTATCTATACTGAACATGTAGGGTATTGTATAGAAGCCTTTGCAAGGTCCAGATACACTGTGTGGAGCACATTGCCCTCATCAATGACCTTAATGACTGTTTCAATTGAGTCCAACATGGTTAGGGGCAGGATCTGCACTTGAGGAGGCCACACTGGGTTGCGTCCGTTGTCAGTAGGTCCCCAACATCCATATGTCTGTGGTACATGCTGCTCCTTTCCATAGCTGTGCAATCTGGGCTTCTCAGGATTCTGGGGTAGTACTGTTCAGTATCCATTCAGGCAACACCTTTGTTGAGAAGGACCACTGTTGTTGTACACTGCTCTTTGGGTACATATTCTGTGGTACGGCTGACATTGAGCAGTAGTGTGGTTTGGCATTCCATTCATCTTAGACTCCATGTTGCACTAAGCCCAGGTCACCATCTCATACCATTGCTGCTGTGTGTTTTGCTTTGGAGATGTTGTCTGTTACCTCAGCATCTGCTATGTCAGGGGGCCAGCAGTCTGCTGGGATAGATATTCTGCATTCGTGGGGGTGTGGGGGTTTGCACTGAACCTGTCGGGATGTATGTTGGCAATATGTGTGTGTGTTTGTGGTATTTGTGTGATTCAGGGCATATCTGTCAATTCACAACATGGCTCCTACCATCAGTTGTGTAAGCCTTGGGATTATCCTTCGTGTCCTGTACAATTTGTATCTACATAGGTTCATAGGTTCATACTAGGCTATCCACCCTGGGCATTTGTTAGGCTAGCCAGAGTGTGTGTGGCTTTTGAGACCCCTTGCTATGTGGATATTATGGCCATGTATTATTTGCTTAGCTGTGCCTCTGTCTGGACATGACACAGTGAAGACCCCCACTGTAACTCTACAATCATCCATCCACTTGGCAAGATTCCTGTTGAACAGTGTCAGTGAGGGGCTCTGCCTAACATGGGGTGGGATTCTGGTCCAGGGTGTGTGGAGCCTCTGGATTATGTATCTGTCCCACCGCACATCCTATTTCATTATTTGTTGAGGTTGACATCTCTCACTCTCGCAGCTCCAATGGATATGTGTTGTCTGGGGTGGAGCATGTCCATTACTCCTGTGTTGGGCATGGCCTCCTACAACAGGCATGCAATGCCTCTGTGTGGGCAGTCTGTGACTGGAGTCAGCTGGGGTGTCTACAGCCTAGCAGCATATGACATATATGTGTGACACTTTATCCTCTTGGTGAGGTACCTTTGCGATCTTTCTAACTGCTGCAGGTGTCAGGTAAGGTAGATCCCATATGAGGCATTGTACTGGATTATGGGTGTGATTGGGATAAAGTATAGGGGCACAGTGACCTCTGTTGCCATAGATGTGACTCCTTTCCTAATACAGTGTCACATGTAGACAGTCTTCCTAGCCACATTGGCAATGTGGGTGTCACATAACAGGTTACTGTTCACTTGTGTCCCTTGGTCCCTGGTTACTCCTTCCATACATAATGGTTTACCACCTATGTGGTATTTCGTGGTACCTTGTTTGGCATTTGGTGGGACATTCATACTGTCCAGTGTCTTCAGGACGGTTGGGGGGGGGGTTATTGTGTGTGAGAGTGCGGTCTGTAGCATACTACAGACTGCACAGCAGTCTTGCCTACAGTTAGTTGCACGTGGGTGAACTCCACTGCCTTGTGCATTGTCAGTTACCTGGACGATGGGTGTCTGTGCTGCCTATGGTTACTCACCTCCTTTTATGTAGTGTTCCAGGTTTTGGGGCCATGACACATGGTACATGGTATAACCTGGTAGTGCTGGTGTGCTGTCAAGAGCCTTGCAGCAGGTTTCTGTCACTGCACAGACATCGATGTTCTCTATTCTGGGATGGCCTCGAGCATGCATATTGGGGTGTACACATCTGGCATTGGTCAGCATTTCCCTTATGTTTCTTCCCACTTATGTTTTCTCGGGTGGTGGGTCAGTCTTTTCAGCCTTGCCTACAAAAGGCTGTGTGGAGGTGGCCAAGGCCTTATCCACTATTCAGACGCCCAGGGTAACAGGTGCAGGCCATCCCAAGGGCAGCTGCATGGCTTGTCAAGCATGACATCCCAAGCAGACAGACATTGGATCCCCTTGGAATGACACCAGTAAGTGTGCTACTTGCTATGACTGATCATTCCATGTTTCTACTGTGGCATTATTCTTGGTAAGGGTAGGTTGCTGCAAACGGTGAGTGTCATACCAGCCTGGACTACATAATCGGATAGCTCATCTGTGTCTCTTTACATGTAGTCTAGGGCAGTACATCTCGGGTCATTCACACCAGCATGGACTATGACTGCATCATATTTCTATTTGCTTTGGAGTGACCTTCATATTTCTGTTATGTGGCATATTGTGGCGGCCTACAGGCAGCTTACTGTACCCTTTCCTTTGTTCAGTCTGCTGTGCGGACAGCAGTGTGTCTGACTATGGAGTCACCTATTACAACTGTATCAGGCATGTTGTTTCTCCTTCTGGCCTGTGACTGTTTGGCACACCAGCTTTGTGTGCTATGTGTTGCATGTGCTATGTTTGGAGGCTGTTTCATTGGGTGTCTGCTTTAGTGGCCTCTGTTGGTGTGCTGTGTGTGTGATTTCTGCCTCTGGGAATGTATTTCTGTGTTTATGTGTTTGGTTTGCAGTTGTGATAGGTCTATGTGGGTATGTGTTTGTGGTGTGTGTGGTTACCTTCTCCTACTGACTTGTTTTGGGTGTACTGAGTTGGGGGAGCTCTGCCTCCGGTTTGGATGGATGGTTGCATCTCTCACATATATTTGTATTTCTTGGGTGGAGTTGGTGGTTGTCTGTGTACTTGGGGCAGGTGTAACATTGCCTCAGGATTCACAGATTCCACTTGTTGTGCCTGGCCTTACTGGATTGCATGTGTGGACAGATTATATTGCCATACTACTGATCAGTAATTACGTCATTGTTCATGCTTGCTCTATCATGTAGTAGCTTCCTCATTCTCTTGCATGTTTTGGTTATGGCTGGTGTCCACCATGCCAGATTTAGGCACTGTGTCTTGTTTTAATTTGGGACTGCATAATCCAAGCATTCCTGGCAGTGTTCATGGAATGGCTGTCTTACAGGTTCTGAGGTGTGGCCCATATTTTGCACCTGCACGGGACCTTTCATGGATTCCACATCAGTTTGGAGGTGTGCAAATAATGCTTAGCACATGTTTTCCACTGTGATTTCCCGGACAGGGACTGTGGTCAGGATTTGTATATCCAGTGTGATTACTATATGGTCTGGTGTTACCAGTGAGCAATACACTTCTCATCTTGACATCCCGCACTCCATGTTGCTGATTATCACATCCAGTATGCTTGCCCCTCTTGTGGGTGTGCTACGTTGTTCCTGGGCCTTTTGGTTTGTGGATTCAATGACCTTTTGTCGTACACTGTTGCAGCTGGTATAATGCTCCCAGTCTATGTGTCTGGGTATTTGCAGTCGCCCAATATAATGTGGTTTGGAGGACTTGATATATTCATGTATTCCAGCATGGGCCCGATGCAGTTCCTGGTGTTGGGCCAGTACTCTGTAGCAGGCTATACACTGGGGGGCAGTTTTAGCCACTGTTACTTGAGCATGGCTAGTCCATGCTGCTTTTGTGGTGGTACCAACATGGGGGTGTGGTTATCCTTGACAATTCTTGCTGGTCACCCTCCTTTGTAGCTTGTTCCAAGTGTTGAGGATGTACAGCACAGTATGAGGTGTAACCTGGTAGTGTTAGGGTGCTGTTGTGAGCCTTGCCTCAGTATTCTGTTACAGCACAGTTATCAACATTCTCCATACTGGGTGGGCTTAGTCTGCATGCATCTTGCTGTTTGACCTTATCCCTTATCTGATTCTTATCCCTTCTGGTACCTATGGAGATAGGTTTGTGTTTTGCGCCTTCCTATTCAGGGCACACTGTGCATGACAACAGCCTTTGCCAGTATCCATATGGCCTGCACTGATAGGTGCACGCCAGTCCTGGCAGGTGGTGCATCATGTCATGCTCAGCATGTCATCCCAGACTGGCACACAGTGTGTCCCCTTTGCCTAACTGCATTACTTCGGAAATTGTTGCACTTCATCATCTCGTTGTCCTGTTGTGGCATGCTGCTTGTTGAGGGTAGGATGTTAGACGGGGTCCTCAGGTGTGCATATGGTACTTGGTGTTACATTACTTGACACATAGCATTCATGCCTCAGGTGGTGCTGCAGGGCTGCCTCTGTCGGATGCACATATTACACTTCCCTGTACATGTTTGTGAGCAGGTTGTGTCACATTAGGCATCCCTGTTACTATATGGTGAGTCGGAGGGGTATCATTCCCAAGGTTCCTACTGAGCCAATGTATGTGCTATGTTGCCTTTTGCCAAGGCCAGGGCATACTGGGCACGCCTCCTTCTGCCTACTGGGGCAGGCTCAGGTTGTTCCTCCTCCGAGTCACGCTGTGCCTGTGGTAGCCTTGGCGATGGTGGGGGGCTGTTTGGCCCAGCCCTATGCTGGTCCTGCTGCAGCTGTTTTCGCATGATCATATTATGTAGCATAGCACATACCATGACAATTTGGGTACATGTAGTTGGTGTGTACTGCAAGGCTCCACCAGATGTGTCCAGACACCGGAACCGTGACTTGAGCAGCCCAAACACACGCTCTGTTACATTACGTGTTTGTGCGTGTGCCTCATTATGGCGTTCCTGTTCAGGTGTGTGTGCATTTCTGATGGGTGTCATCAGCCACGGCTCCAGTGCATATCCTGCATCCCCCACTAGGTGTCCGTGTGGGATGTCCCCATTGGCAAATGTCTGGTACAGCTGGCCAAATGCCAGATGTGGGAATCATGGTAGCTCCCAGGACAGCGGCACACACATTCATTATTATGCCCTGGGCATCACACACGACCTGGCAGTTGATGGAGGGGAAGCCCTTGCGGTTTATGTAGGCCCTACCCCGCCTCCTGCTGGTGCTTTGATGCGTATGTGCGTGCAGTCTATGGCACCCAGTACCTCAGGGTATTCCGCTATTTGCTGGAAGAGACGATGTTGCTGGCCAATACCTCACGGGCATTGGGGAAGTATACATGATCACCGACATGTGCTGACATGGCATCCAGGAACTGGTGCAGTACCCTGGAAGCTGATGCCTGTGATATCCCCATCATATCGCCAGTTGGTCTCTGGAAGGTACCTGTTGCTAGTATTCTTAGGCCAACACATACCTTGGTTTCCACTGGGATGGGTTCCCCTCTGTTGGTTCTGTGTGTGAGGCGTGGCCTGCACAGCTCCACTATTTGCTGCAGGAGGTCTCTGTCCACTCTATAGCGCTCTACTATCTCCAGCTCATGTAACCCGTGGTAGGTGACCCTGGGCCTGTACACTCTTCTCCGTCTTGTCTGGCACCATCTGCATTGTCACCACCCTCAGCAAGTCGCCTATGTCTCATTATGACAGCTATGGCAGCCCCTAACATTTCTGCTCTGAGTTCAGCTTTTTCAGTTTTCACTTCTGATAACTTAACTCCTGTCTTGCAGTGTCTCTTGAGAGAAACATTCTGCACTGCTGTTTGCAGAGTTTTAAGTGCTTGGCTGGCCTAGTATTCTGCCTGTGTAATTGCCTGCTTCTAATTGTTTTCACCTGCTAGCTCCAGCAGTATTCCCTGCTAACTTCCTAGTACATCTGTTGCTTCCTTTTTCCTCTGTTTCCTCAGGGTGGAGCCGTGTTCAAACCAGCAGAAACACGCCACAGTGGCTTACACGCCGCACACATACTTACACAGTTCAGAATCTGCTTATTCGGTTTTAAACGCGGCACGCCAGCGCAAACAGTATTAAACATCTCCCAACACGCCCCACATGCTTAGTCTGCCTTACACGCGCACACTGCCTTACACGCCACGACACCGCCTTACTCAAGCTTCACGGCGACATCGCAAGATATTATCGCCCAGCAAGAAACTTTGGTGTAGGCAACAGTGTACACCTTCCATTTCTTGGCTTTCTCATGTTTACTTGAGGCACACCTCCTTCCTTGATACCTCTGACATCTGTCATGTAACTCTACCTTCCAATGACTTTTATCCCTTTCTGCCATTCCCCTGTGATGTCACCTATCTCCTACTCTGTTCCTCCCCTTCTGTAACTCTTACACTACTCAGACTGTGCTCATTTGCTATGTGACAGTGGAATTCAGTATCCTTACCCTAATTTGCATCAGATTGCCTACTAATGCTTAGTTACATCTCTTAGACTTGGCTTCCCCTTGGCAACCACTACACGGTGGCCATGTTGGTTTTCTCCTATGCTGGTCCCTCCATTGACATTCCATGTATTGCATAAAACCTACATTTGTAGGTTTAAAACCTTCGTTTTATAGCTTATGCAGCGCCAGCCCGCTTATGCGTGGGGCTGCGCTGGGTTTACACATCGGCAATTGCCGAAAAAAAAAAAATATTTTTAATATTTTTGCATGGGGTTGCATTGCCAATGACCACATATTTGGCCATTGGCATGCTGCCTATAACATATGCACCCTTTATTTGGAGCTGACATGGCTTCATTGTTGTTTGTAGAAACGTACTCAGTTGTCAACTGAGTACATTTCTGCAGCTAACACGGCTCTTACACGGGCTGTTCTTGGCTTCCTGGATCGCTAATCAGCCTCATTTGCATGCTATTCGGCTGCAAGTGGGCTGATTAGCTTAGCCACGCCCACTCCGTGTAAGAGCCGTGTTAGACTGACTCTTACACGGACTTTGGGCTGTTCCTGGATCGCGAAGGCTACATGGAGTCTTACACTACTCTTAGACTCCGTGTTAGCCTTCGTGAATCCGGCCCATAGATTTAGTTGGTTACTTTTTGCTGTAGCTTTTATTAGATTTGTTTGCTATATAATTTATGGATTTCAGTAAAGCATAATATTTCTCTTGCAGTATATTGTGTAGTTTTTAATCAGATGCCACTTATGAATTTCATTTGTATTTGGTTCTTGAACATTTAACTAAAATGTTGCAAAATACATTCAATTAGATATGCAGACAGACAGACAGATGCACACCTAGTTACATGAACATGCCAGTTGACGATATGTGGCTTGACAGGCCCACGTGAATGTTGTTATTAGATATTCCTGCTGTACTTTATGACAGAAATGTAGGATATCATTACACTACTCACCAGGTTTTGCAACAAGGCTTCCATACTTTTGTAAAAACCGCTGTCTTTAATGTCCCACTTCCACTGATGTACAGTACTGGGGTGGTGAACGGGTTCAGTCTGATCAGAAAATTAAAGGGGTCCGTGGCATAATTGTTAGCTCTGAAGCCATATAGGCTCATTTTGATCAGACACTGATTAATGAAAGGTGGAGACCAGAGGGTCAAATAGGTCAGAGTGACCAGAATGATAAGCCTCAGTGATGCCTTCTTACTTTCTCTAGCTTGACTGTCAGGTTCTCGGGAGAGCTGGTACGTAGCAGTTAGGTACAGCTTCAGGTTCAGGCCTATCATGGCAAAGAATGTGCAAACAGTGACTCCCAGTGTTGTGACCCCATTTATCTTGGCAGCCACCTCTTGTGTAACCAGGTTATATGTCAATGCTTGTGAGAAGGTGTAGACCCATATGAAAACACATATAGCTATGGTTTTGGGTTCAGTAATCTGCCTTGAGTAGAAGTAAGGATGGGAGATTGCCACATACCGATCCAGTTGGGCAGTAAAGATGGTCAGAAAGTTAATTCCCAGAAGGGAGGGTAGTATAAAGAAAGTACTGTTCCTGGAAGGGTAGTTTTCACGGACATCAAAAAGGCAGTTGTAATACATGCCAAGTCCTGTGAATAGGTCACTGATGCTGGTATTTAACATGTAGATGAATCGGTTCTCCTTTCTTAGTGACTTGGTGATCAAGATAGCCAAGACAACAGATCCACTGACAAACACAATGGCCGTGGCTAGTAGAATGTATGTGATAAATATGGCTAAGCCATCCACTGTGTCAAGTGGCACAGATAGTTGGATGGTCATCTCATGCACGGACACCTAATCCTGAACAAACTACTATCATGCAGAAGGCCAGCATTATGCAGACAAAGCAATGTGTATTTATAGTTCTTTATCAGACCATGAAACAACTCCTCAGGCTTTCATATGCATAACAGGCACCCTTAGAGAAGCTGCAATGGTCCACTGGGAGCACTTCCAGCAACGTATGCCCAGGTGTGATTAAATATCAAGTGCAATTATTTTTAAAACAAAAACAGAAATCATGAATCAACAAACATTAGCTTAAAGACAGACAGAGCACAGCTGATGACCAGCTAAGCATAACCAACTTCTGTCAACTCAAGAGACCAGTCATCATTTTAAATCACATGATTTAAATATTCAGATTCATTATTTTCTTGACTTCCCCCTCCTGTCTCTCCCACTAGCAGCTTCACTTTTTTGTATGTGAGCTGTAAGAGTGTCTGTCAGTTACTGCAGAACATTAAAGCTTTGAGCTGCTTCCGATAATTCAGGGTTTGATTCTGTTAGCCTCCATTTGACTATTGGACAAATTCTGCAGAAATCACTTCATCAGACACTGCTCTGTGGCAACTGAAGGATTGTGCTACACTCCTCTGTGACCTCCTGGACCACATGCTTAGTAGGTTGCATTGACCAAGTGGGCTGCTTAAAATCTTGCTCTTCTGTCACTGCAAACACACACATTGACTAATTTTACTATTAGGTTATTGTAACACAAGCCTTACTTTTGCATTGTTCAGAGGTTTTATCAGGTTATAATACATAGTATAGTTGAAGTCTGACATTTATACAGTCACCCAACTTTCTTTTAAAAGGAATAATCGTGACAGGTACAGAACCATACTTGCATGCACAATTTGTCAATTTTATGTAGATGAGTAGCTGTGAGTAGCCATCCTAGTCTGTGTTAAAGGAGGTTTGATAATTGTGAGATTCAGTTTCAAAGGAGTAAGGCTACAATGGTAGACTGCAGTCACTAAGGTAGCCTATGCTTTATTTATGTGGTATACTTTCTCACTATGGCTATACTTGTTAAAAAAAGAACTGGTTCAGTTTAAATCAAAGAATATGTATCAATATCTCAATAAGTAGGCTACTAGACATGATAGCAAAATAGCTGATTAGAGAGCTCACTTATTTTTCTGCAAAAAGGAGTGCAGTTTCTTGATTCCTTTTTGTGTTTCAGTGGGTTTTCAAAAAAAAAAAAAAAGAATGGTGGTCCAGCTTATGCACACGGAAGATAGGGTGTCAAGATTTTATTCTGTATGGAAAAGCTCTTTTATCGTGCTTAGGATGTTTCAACATTTGGTTGTGAACTTGAACTGACTAATCTTGCTAACTTGTCTACTCAACCAATCCATCAACCAGCAATTCTGATAATATAGCAACTCAGTTCAATAAATACTTTACAGAAACTATCCAAGCCCTGGCAAACTTTCAGGACATCTCCACTGACTCTCTCCCTGTCATTCATTTCACACTCCAGTACAGCACCAACTCCCAAAATAGTACAAAGCACTTTTCATTTCACCTGGTGTCTGCTGATACCATAAAAAAGAATTAAAAAAGTGAAACCAACCACACTAGTTGCAGATAGCCTCCCAGCTTACTTTCTGCAAATTGCAGCAGAAACAGTAGCTTAACCAGTTGCCATACTCATAAACAAATCAATATCAGACAACCTGGTACCTGTTATTTGGAAAATACCCCACACATTCTACCTTTACACAAGGGAGGTAATTCCACATAACTTACTAATTATCGTCCAATTGCCACCCCGTCACCCTTATCTAAAATCCTAGAGGGGGTCATACATATCCAATTCATAGACAGCCTTCACACACATAAAATATTATCAATCACTCAACATGGTTTCCGCCCATCTCATAGCACTACTATGGCCCTAATGTTCTTTATTAACACAGTGAACCACTTTAGAAATAACAGGCAATTTGTATCTGCCATATTGTACTTGTCCAAAGCCTTTGATATGGTAAATCATGAAAATCTCATC